>NC_135482.1:132855020-133157270 GCF_052094955.1 Ictidomys tridecemlineatus
CACAGCATATGTATACTTCAGAACACTTCTATGGTTAAAAAAAAAATACAGATTTATCTGTTGATTTAAAAAAAAAAGTTATTGCCAAGCTGCCAGAAGAATAAAAGTCCAGAGAAATGACACTGTCATCTTGAAACCCCCTTTACTGCTCTCAGCCATTCACAATCTAGTTCTAGGCATAGGCAACTTGTTTTTCCAGTCTTGAATACCTAGGAGGACAAAAGCCAGACACACAGGTGAGAACCCATGTAAATTTCCCCCATTTGGGGTTGAGACTGAAAAGTGTTGTCTCTTAAGACATAACATGATATTTACCATATTAACCAAGAGGCAATGAGTTCTCATATCTACTGCAACCCTGCTTTAAGACATCTGCCAGAAGCAGCATGTATGAAGGATACCAATGGCTCCCACTTCAACAAAAGGTACCTCTATACCAGTTTTGGACCAAGGCTCTCTGCTTTCCAGACCCAACCTGTGGTTTCTACATACCAGCCTCAGCCCATCACCCCAACAGGAGGTTTCTGCTCACCAGCCATGGTCTGCTGACTGGGTCAAGGTCACTCACCTTCCTTGGGTACTGTCCTTCAGTTCTACAGTAACAGCCTTTAGAATCCCTTTTTTTTTTTTTTTAATCTTCTTTCAGGATTTTTAGTAGGTAGATTCTAAGGTGGCCTCAAGTCATCCCCACCTCCTGGATATCATACCTTTTTTGTAATCCCCTCTTTGCAAGTGGCTAACACCATGACTTAATTTTAATTAATAGAATATGGGAAAAGTGATAGGTTGCTGCCCTCTCATTCTCCAGCTTGCTCAGGGGGAATCTAGTTGTTGGTTGTGAGCTATACTACAGAGAAACCCAATTAGAAAGAAAATAATGTCTGGCCAGTAAGTTGCAAGAGCCTGCCACCATCCACGTGAGCAGGCTGAAAAATGGATCTTCTGAAGCCACCTGAGAAATCTGAGCAGATGCTCCCTTATTCAAGCCTCAAGAAGACTGTAGTTCCAGTTGAACCCTGATTGCAGCCTCGGTATATATATTAAGGTAGCACCATTCAGCTAAGGAACACCTGGATTCCTGGCCCATGGAAATTGTGACATAGCCAAAGTTTGTTGCTCAAAATTGCTAAATCCTTTCTGTCTAGTACTGATCATTACCATATTCCACTCTACTATCTCTTTCCTGTCCAACCATGTCTGGAAATTTCCTCTCCAACACCATTTTCACCTCGCCTGACAGCCTTCTGGAGACTGTGGCCACAGTGGAATACATATTTTCTGGGCCTGTTTCATCCTGATGATTCTCTCTGCTTTCCAAATAGGAAAAGACTGCTCTTAAGGAAGGAGCATGAGCACACTTGTTAATGGTTGTAGAATTTCAGATACAAGGTAGCCAAAGGGAAGGTATGCATTTGGGTAGTGGTCATAAGAAGGCTTCTCAGAAGTCCCCATGCCTTACTATATCATATAGCTGAGCATATTCCACCCCACCCCACAGGAATCCCTTCCCTCTGCAAGGAACAGAAAATTTTCTTTTCTTTATGTAAACTCCAGAGGAACTATAGTATTGCAATTTAGGATTTGTAATATTGCAATTTACATTAGAAATTATTTGTTTCTCTGCTTGTTCACTTGCTATCAGTACTCTCCACTATATCAGACTAAGAATGAGGGAAGGGCACTAAAATAGTTATTTAAATCCAAATATATAAAGAGGTGTGTCATGACATATTATAATTTAACTATTCATATTTTTCTATTCTTGATATTAAAAGCTACTTAAATTCTGAAAGATGGTTGTTTTTAAGTATAAACAAACAAAAGATGGTTGGTTTTAAGTATAAACAATTTAATTGAAAAATTGTCATTTTTTTAAAAAAATGTGGAATTGAAAAATGGTGTAACTGCTATGGAAAATAGTATGGTAGATTCTCATATAATCCAGCACTTCCATTTCTGTGTATACATGCAGAAGAATCAAATGCATGGTCTCAAAGAGATATTTACACACCCATGTTCAAAGCAGCAGTATTCATAACAGCTAAGAGGCAGAAGAAACCAAAACTTTCTATTGATGGATGAATGGATAAACTAAATGAATGTAGTATATACAACAATGGAAGATTATTTTGTCATAAAGAGGAAGAAATCCCATGAAATGGTACCATGTATGGAGGAACCATAACAGCACTATACTAAGAGAAATAAGACAATCACCAAAAGACCAAGACTTTATATAGTCTTGCATACCATTCAGCTAAGGAACACCTGGATTCCTCATTCATGGAAATTATGACATAGCCAAAGTTGCTTAAAATTGCTAAATTCTTTCTGCCCGGTACTGACCATCACCATACTCCTCTCAACTATCTCTTTCCTGCCTAACCATCTCTGGAAAAGTCCGCTCCAACACCATTTTCACCTTGCCTGAATGCCTTCTAGAAAATGTACAGAATGCCTTCTGTACAGAATGTAGACTATATATATTCCACTTATATGAGGTATCTAAAATAATAAGATTCTCAGAAACAAAATTTAAAACCATGAATGCAAGGGACTTGGTGCAGGGAGAAATAGGGAATTGTCCCTCAGTAGGCAGTTTTATATTTGCAAGATGAAATACTTATGGTCTGGTGCACAACAGCATTGGTGTACTTAACACTACTGAATGGCATACTTAAAAATGCTTAACATGGTAAATCCTCCATTTTTTTTCTTTAACCACAATAAAAAACAGTATCTACACTATGCCATTGTTCAAAGGATTAACCATCTTTTGAATTCTCTATTGCTGTATCCTGCCTCCTTCTCTGCAGGCTTCTTAGTACCTGCTACTTGGGCAGTTTCTCTCTCAAAAGCCTGCCTTGCATCGCTTGACTGCTCTCAGAGCAAGTAAGTCTACTGTGAATTTCCTGTGAGATTATTGGAGTACTTTCATTTGGATACCCAGCTGCTGATACAACCATTTCAGAATCGCTTTCTCTGCAGGTAGTGATAGCTGTTTTTTCCTAGCAAGGCTAAACTAAAGAGAAGAGGCAATTTCCTGTGCATACTTATCTCTAAGAGAGAGATCAAAAACCACCTTATGACTTTGGGCATGCTTTGAAAGTCCCATAATTCCTCCTCTTGACAAAGGTGTGTTGTCACTCTGGACTAATCATTTTAGATTGGTCTGGAGAACACAGGGATCATCCATTGTACAGCAAATAAACTCTCATAAAAATCCTGTTTCCTTTAAATTTTGGTTTAAGTAGTTCTCTTCCCCTACAACAAAATCTCAAAACATGATTGGAAAGTTTTTTTTTTTTTTTTTTGGTCGGGTGGGAGGGGGTGGTACTGGGGATTGAACTCAAGGGCACTTGACCACTGAGCCACATCTCCAGCCCTAATTTGTATTTTATTACGGACAGGGTCTCACTGAGTCACTGAGTTGCTTAGTGCCTCAATAAATTGCTGAGGCTGGCTTTGAATTAATGATCTTCCTGCCTAGCCTCCTGAGCTGCTGGGATTACAGGCATTCGCCACCATACCTGGCATGATTGGAAACTTTTATGTGAAAAGATTTTCATTACTAAAATTTAATAATTAGCAAAAATGACATAGAACTATCTCATTGATAAAATGTAATTGTTAAAAAGAAAAAGACTACAGTGGGAATTCTCCTTTTTGGTGTCTTTTTGGATACTCTGTGGAATACTGCAAAGGATTCTTCTTTGGTTAAAAGACAGCAACTCTCTACTCCCCACTGGACAGTTAAGGTCTTAAGTTTCTCTTTTTCTTCTTTCTAACTTCCTTTAATTTTTCACATCTCTTTGGACATTCCATTTGCATATCAATAGAATGGAAACAGGGAAAAGGGAAAATTAAAGAAAACAATTGCAGAAGAAAGGCATACACTCATCATAAATTATATCCTATATGAAGAATGCCTTACACAGATAGGATTGTGCTAACAAAGTTACCACAGTGTTTACTCCATGACTGAATGATCTAAAAATAAACTATGCAAATATCATATGCATTGACCATCTGTGAAAGTATAGGTCAGACTTCCTGCTTATATTGGAATTTCTAATATATTTTTAATTGTGCCAAACACTTCTGTGAAAAGTTTTAAGTTCGTAGACCCAGTTATACTTATTTTCTTTTACTGAGATTTGTATAGAAAAATATGTCAGAAAATAAATAAAAAATTACTTACATAGAAGGGGAGAAAATCATTATCTTTTAATTAAAATAGACCATAAAGAAGCTGAACTATGTTGTTCAAGAGCTGAACTATGTTGTTTTTCTTTTCCACAGACAAAAAAGGAAGTGTGGCCTTCCTGATCCTCATATTCTCTACAATCAGAAAAAAAAAAAAGCAATTATGCATCATTTCTAATTACTTTTAGGTCTATCATTACATTAGGGATGTGGATTATAGGTACTATCAATTAATCATGGATAAAATTCAAATCTTATATATTTTCTCATTTTAGGCATACTTCTAATTTATGAGCCAGATTTTAATTACAGAAGTTGATAATGTACATAAAATAAATTGGTAAAGCAGAAATAATGTCTTAGTGAAAGGTTTAGTAGAAATAGTAGCCAAATCCAAAATATTCAGATTTTGTTACTTGGCAAAAATAAATGCATTTTCAAAAAGCCCTTTAGCTATGGGTCATGGGGTTGTATACAATTGCCAAAGCTCTTCAAACTGTGTACTTAAGTCTTGTTCATATAGCTGTACATAAATTATACTTTAATTTTTTAAAAAATTCCTTAGACATAAGGCCCACATAGCTATAGTCACCTAATATAAGAGAAAAATCCAAGAAATAGAATTGTTCCTGCTGTTTGCTATTGATTTGTGCAGTCACTTTAAATCTTTTTTATGCTCTCACTTCTACCACTGTTTGATCATTGGATCTAATCCTCAGGGAATGTGTGGAAAAGCAATTGAATCGACTCTCTCTGCATTTTTCACACACCTTGTCCCTCAGCATTCATGAATTAGCAAGTTCAAGGTAGGTTTAGAAAGGCACATTCGTATCAAGAGGATTACATGAAAGTATTAGCCTTTTTGTGGCTAAAAGGGCTTTTCTTTTTTCTCTCACCAGGGGAAAAGGCTTGCTTTGGTGAGCTCCCCATGGCAAGCCTCTGTGGGGAATGAATTCTGAAGTACATTCAAGCCTGTCTTAGGACTTCTTGGTAAAAGTATTTGAAGGAGATACTGAGATATTGTCCATCAGCACCTTTCTGACTTTGGAAGGTAGTCTGAATCAGTTTGGAATTTTGACAGATTTCCTAGAACACTTTCAGAAAAGCAAGTTTGTAAACGACTCCACATTTATGTAGCACCCCCAAAGTAAAATTATCAGAAATGCAAAATTAGTCTACAATCCACAAGTTTTCAGGAAAGACTTCTTAAACTTTGATACAATATTTGACTTATATATACAAATGAAATTTGCAAAGTATTTAACTTCTATTGAGTTTATAAATAAAGTTGATTAGTAAGAAACTTTTAATCATAGGGTGAAAAACACCTGTGTGATACCAGTACTATCCAAGGCATGAGAATAGAATGTAAAAAGAAAAAGGAAGTTGGCCAAAGACACTTCTGTTCCCACTGTTCTGTACTCTTTCAAGGTCAGTCTTTCAAGGTCAATTTGTCAATCTGACTGATTAATTAGAGCAGGAAACAAGTTAATCCTTTCCTTTTTTTTATAAAAGGGAAAAGTGATACCAATTTCTTATGACTTGATAATGAGGATCAAAGTGTTAATTTTACACTTTAAAGTAAAATTTTTAAGGTTAAACTTCAATGAACTATTATTAATTTAAAACACTGCTTTCTCAAAAAAAAAATAAGGAAAAAAAAAGATTTAGTCTCTGTAATTAAGTTAATCCAAACTACATTTTCCATAATCAGATAATGTAGATTCAAATCCTAGCTCCAAGTCCTGGTCTCACAACTAGTCTTGTGATCTTAAGTGAATTTTTGAGACCCAATTTCACCATTTATCAAATCATGAAAAATAATATCCAGTTCAACAACTACTCTAAGGAAGTAAATGAGCTTCTATGGATGAGGTGCCTAATATAGATGATAGTTCCCATACAATTCAATTCCACATTAGAAATATATGTTTACCTTAAAATTATTTGGCTTTGTTCTTGAGTATGACAACTAGAACTGCTAAAAGTACAATTAAATATTGTAAATGGGATTGTCAATCTGTGAACACATTTCTTTATTTTTTTTTGTAGAACACATTTCTTGAGGTCAACAAAAAAGAAATTAATTAATTCACATTAAATGAATAATAATTCACAGAAGTCCCTATGATTGAGTGCTAAGCAGTGGTTAACAGTCAAAAAGCGCAATGAGAAAAGGGAAGAGGTAAACCTCAGTGAGGAATGGAAAGACCATCCTGGAAACAGTAGAAGACATGTGAATAGAGGTGGTGATAAAGATGAGGGGGGAATGGGGAAGAGAAAGCCACCCTACAAGGGTGTGATGTATGCAGACAAGGCTGCCTAAAAAGGACAGGTACAAAACTGCCCTTGGTGGAGCCAACTGAGCAAAATATTCATACACCAAAAGCACCCATACAATCCCTATCCACACAAGGCTGTATATTGCTGCTGGGCTCTGGTATGAAACAACTGAATGTTGACCTTGTTTTAACTGAGACAGGGAGGATAAGGGCTGTGCTCAAAGCAGCCAGATTTGGAATTACTACTCACAACCTCAGACCATATTTCTCATTCCTTCCACCTTACTCTAATCATGTTCTTAACCATATTTCACACTGAAAGTTCACCTTTTAAAGTAGAAATTGATTTTCTACTTCTAGTTTCACATAAAGCATTTCACAAGAGCCCCAAATCCAAGATTCTCCTTCCACTCATTCCATTACTTAGCTAGGAAGCCAAGAACAAGCCACCTAGTTGAGAGCCAAACTGCTACATGGAAGGGTTCCTTTGGGGCCTGAAATTTCACAGATTCTGCAAGGACTTTGTTGAGAACAAAGGAGTATCATCCACTGCACCTCACAGCCTGAATTTTAGACAGGATTGGGCAGATCTGTCAAGTCAGTATTATTTCCCTCTGTGCCATAAAAATGGAGCGTAAGGATGGCAGGCAGAATCTACTTTGTTGCTCTGCCTGGTAAATAAATACTATGTTGAATTTACATGATAGCTTTCTGATTATTTTCATATCTCCTGTATGTATCAGATCCCTCACAGGTGCAATATTAAAATCCCTGGTAGTGACACTTCAGGACTTCAGAGAGAAAGAATTATGCTAAACGAAAAGAGAGAGCCTTTTCTGGTGTAATGAGGGCCTGGGAAGAAAGGATCGCCCTCTTCCGTGCTGTAGCGTCTGTGGACTTGAAACTTAAGGATAAAACAAAAACACCGCGAAAAGTAGTACCCCTAAACCAACTCAATATGACCGCAGGACATTTATCTGAAAGAAAACTCAACTCGGCATTTAAAGTCCAGGTTAACACGTTTAATGCAGAAAGCTCCTTCCAGTCTGGAGTCCCAGAGAATCACGCGTACGTGATTACTTGCTCGTGATTCAGTTCTTCTTTGCAAGAACTTAGTACTATGACAAGTAAACAACCTTTTAGGATGCGTCTCTGGCCGCGGACTGCCCTCTCCAGCCAGCAGCTCCCCGCTGATGCTGTCCAGGCATCGCCCAAGGGGAAAGGTTGCCGCGCGGTCGGAAGGCGCGGGAGGAGTCTGCGGTGATGGATGGGGAAGAGACGAATGAATTAAAGTACTTGTCTGGGGACAATAGAGACCCTTAGCAAGCCGTGGAAGCGACGGAGTCTGGCATTCTCTCCCTGTTTCGTCAGAACCAGGCCCGCCTGCAGTACAGGGAGGCGTGGTCTCCTCTGGGAACCGGCTGGAACCTAGCTGCGAGCTGAGCGCGGCCCTTCTGCGTCTGGGCAGCTAGGTCTGGGATGAACCTGGGGCGTCGGTTCTTCAAGGTAAACGTTCTGGCTTAGCGTCTAATTAATATCAGGGACAAGATCTGGGGCTTCAGCTTGGTTTACTGGTTTGGGGGGCGCGGTTAAGTAATTAGATCCACATAACTTATAGATACAGCAAATTAAAATGAGGTTAGGGTAAAGGCGAGTGAGTGAATGCTGGAAGCCACTTGGAAGAGGCAGAACCTTCCAATTCAAAGCGGATATTCCCCTAAATTGGACTGAGCTGAGAAGTCTCAGATTTTTCTTAGTCCACAGGAGCATTCCAGGGCGATGCCAGGGGTAACCTTTTTGCAGTCCACCAGGGAGTAGCGGCTTTTCGCACGCCCGGGGGTGTCTTTAAATTCAGACGCTGGGTGGTTGAAGGTCCCTTACACAGCAAAATGTGGCAAATAGCATATGCCCTTGGCCTCGTGCCGCTTTGATGCCCTATTCCCCACGTTTAACTAAAACATACTTGTCTTTCTCCCCGCACATCGAAGAGCTGCAAGCTTTGCTTGGGACACACATCCTTCCCTCCCCGTCACACCCCTTCCAGAATGCCCCGCCCCACTGCCAGTGATTTACCCCTTGGCCGGACTTAGGAAATAACACTGGAAGAGGAGTCGGGAAGGAGATTCAACTCGCGCGGGCGGGTGACGCTAGCCAAAGTTCCCCCCACTGGCGCGCAAACTTAAGTTACTTTTGCGCGCGGGTAGTGGAGACGCTTCTGAGTTCTGCGCTAGCGTTCGCAGAGTTGGGCTTGTGGTAGCTGATCCTAGTGTCCTGTCTGAATTCTCCTCTCGGAATCCAGACTAAAAGCAGCACAGCGGTCACCGGACGCCCACTGAAGCAAGCGGCATGCTGACGCCGCCAAGCCTGTGCGGATGCGCCCTGATGGCGCTGGTTCTTGCCTGCGGCGTAGCGGGGGTCAGGGGAGAGGAGAGAGGATTCCCGCCAGCCCGCGCCACTTCGTGGCTTGTGGGGACCCGAGAGATAATGACGCCGCCTACTAAGACCTCCTGGTCGGGAAATTCCAACTCCAGCCTGTCACAGTCCTTAGCACCTGCACAGAAGCCTAAAAGAGGGAAAGTGGCAGGACCCCTGCCACGCACTCCCTCCCTTCCCCCATGCCAAGGAAACATTGAAATCAAGGAGACATTCAAATACATCAACACGGTTGTATCCTGCCTAGTGTTCGTGCTAGGCATCATCGGGAACTCCACACTGTTGAGAATCATCTACAAGAACAAGTGCATGAGAAATGGTCCCAATATCTTGATTGCCAGCCTGGCCCTGGGAGACCTGCTGCACATCGTCATTGACATTCCTATCAATGTCTACAAGGTAAAGAACGGGCTCCTTGTTAATATCCTGGCGGGCTTCTGGGAGGGTCCTATCTGGAAAGAGGGACATGAAACAGTCTTTAGAAAAAGATTCCTCAAGAATATTCTTCCCCACCTAACAGTAGCTTTGGACCCAAATTATCTTCTGATCTAAAATTCTCTCTGGTCTAGTAAACTTCTGCTAAACTTATTAAGACAAGTGTAGTCCCATGACCATCCGCATTACTATCATTGGAAACTTATTAGAAAAGAAGATTTTTTTTTTCTACTCACCCCAAACCTACCAAATCAGAAACTCTGGGGTGGAGCAGAATGATCTGTATTTTTAAAAGCTGTCTATGTGATTATGTTAAACTGTAAAGTTTGAAAACCACTAGTTCTGAACTCCAGTTATCTGAGTATATCCTCTCTGCTCAAAAGTGTAGTACACAAACTGGCAGCGTTGACATTATCTGACAGTTTGTTAGAAATGCAAATCTACCTCAGACTTCATCAGATTCTGCATCATAGTGTGCTCTGGTGATTCATATGCATATTAACTTTGGGAACCATTGTAAGGACCCTGAAAGTGGGGGAGCTGAAGTAGGTTTTTAGGAAACAGATGGCCAAGAAGAAAGAAGCCCAGGCAGGTGAGTTGGAAAAACTTCATCTGTTGCAAGTGGCTCTTAGTTGAATGGTCACAACATATCTGGGTTAGATATATTACTTCCCAGACTCCTTCCTGCAACCCTCAAGTAGATATTTTCACTTTTTACAGATGAATGATAAGATGTTGAAAGTCTCACAATAAGCCAGAAGATCACAAAAATTTGTGAGGTTCCAAAGTACATGACATATGACTGTACCCCATTGATTATTTCAGGGACCAAGAAGCACTTAAAGTCTACAATGGTTTCAGTAGTTAATATTGCTGTGTGATTACCATACACATATCAAAGGAAACAGGCTTAAAGAACCAGGCAGAACATATGCACCCATACTGTTTGACTCCAGGGTGTTTTGGAACTCTGGATGCATCCCAACACCTCTGGTCTCAGTTTCCACAACTCTACGATAAGGCTGCTAGTGCCCCCTTCTATGGATTTGTGGTGATAAGAGAACCAATCTAAGTGAAAAAAGATGGAAAATTTTAAAGAGCTATGCAGATATCTAAAACCCAACCTTCTTATCACCAGCAGCAATAGAAGTTCTATATAAAAGCACAACCAAAGTGTAAGGAAATGAGAATGCACTTTCTGAAATTGCCAAAGGTCACCCCTAGCCTCAGTACAAGACAGAAAAATGGACTATAGGGCTGGGACTTGCTGTAAGGGATACTCTTTTCTGACCTCTGTGGCAGAAATGGTTACCATAAGGCAGACTTATACATTTCCCTTCATGAATGGAAATCCTAACCCTAATAGCCATATTTTAAAGGAATTCCACACACTTCTGAGATTTAGAGATGAGACTCAAGTTATGATTCAGGATCTGGAGGGAAATGCTTTAGGAAATAGGGTATAAATTGAAGAAATCCCAAAATCCTAGATGGCAACTGGTTCTGATGAACTCTACAGGTTTTTTTGGAGAAGTGTGCAATGAAAATAGTTGTTAATATGTAGTCACAACTCTAGTAGGACAAGAGGTGACCCATTTGTTCTTTAAGGAGTCCCACAGTCTAAGTCATACCACACCATTTGGCAGAGGCATTTCAATTCAATTCATCAAACTGGAACAGAGAAACTTTCAATACAAGGTATTGTGAGAAATTAAAAAGTGAAACAAGATCCCTAACAAAGGGGAGATTATAATCTAGTTTTGTTAGGTTTGCTCAGAATTTTATGGAAGTTCTGTTTAGGAAGATCTTAATTTAAAAACTCACACATCTAGTCCCATTAGAAACCTCCCTAAAAAAGCCAGCAGCTGAAGTACAGTGTGAAAGGTGGGATTGAGAATATTTTTGTCTGTTGTGTTACCTCCAGATCAGATGTAAATCAGTTCTTCCAGGACCATCTTACTTTCTGTCTGATCAAATGAGTGTTTTCCGTAAGTGGGGAAATTATTATCTAACTAAGCACCTAGGTTTCCTTTCATTTCAAATTACTTTACTCCTTCCCTAGGCAGTTACATCCTTTTCCCTGAAGCCATCCAGTCTATCAAAATTTCACTTTTTAAATAAACTAATGAGTCATTACATATCTAACCATCTAGCTCTCTACATTGGGCAGAAACAAATCCATTACATAAATTAGGTCCCATTGCTAAGTTTGAATAACATGGAACCAACCTACATTGTTGCCTTTGGTTTAACTTAAGTCTTAATCCAACACTCGTTATGTACTAGATGAGTGTTTTTTTTTTTCTCATTAAATCACTGCAACAACTTTATGGAAAAGGTATTATTATTATCATCCCTGTTTCAGAACAATGAAAACTACATATCAGAGAGGTGAAGTAACTTGCCTGATGTCACAGCACTAAAAAGTGATTAAACTGAGCATGAACCCAGGCCATCTGGCCCTAGAACCTGTGGTCCTCCCCATCCCACTGCACCAAGTGTAATCAGGCAGAGCATGGCTTCCAATGAGCATTGTTAGGACTTCATCTGAGTATATTAGTGGAATTATGTGACACGTGGCAAGTAGAATACTTGGTAAACAAGTACTAGGATTAATTTAATTTGTTTGAGGATTTCTATCTCTTGAAATACCTTTCAGATAGTCTGTAGTGTATAATGACAATAATATCAGTGGATGTTACTCTAAAGACTTTATTCCACGAAATGCTTAACCCAGGACTGGTTAAAAGTCATCTATTCCTGTAAATAATTGTGGCACTATAGTAAGTTCTTTTAAAACGCATTTAGAATTTCAGAGTAGTCATTTATAATGATTTCTAAAGAGAATCATTTCTAATTTAAGTGAATTATGAATGTCATTTAAATGTATCTCAAAGTGGGCAACTTGAATCTCTGAGCAAGTAATTTCTAATTTAGTGGGAGGGGGTAGTGCAGTGCTATAGTTCTCTTTGAGAATCCAACTTACACAGTTTCTGGAAGTTCATAGAGTCCCCCATAGCTTTTGTTGATACATTCTGTGGGTGCAAAAATGTCTGCTGATTTAATTTATTTAGTGTTGATTAATTTAATTTATTGGATTGCATGATTATTTAACACTAATCTGAAGTTCAGTAATTATTGTGTTCAATAAATTTGCAAGCCAGAGAATGTCACTTTTTGCTGGAAGCCACAATCCTTGATGCAGCTATAAAATGGAGCAGGACTTCTCACAGGGGTGCTGCTATGAGGAGCTGACAACCTGGGGAGACATGACTGCCCTGCCCTGCCTGGCCTCCCTACAGGAGCTGGGTCCCTAGAAATGTTCAGGTAGAGTCAGCCCACTCTCCAGCCTCCGGTGCCAGGAAATCCTGTATTGAAGATCAGGGAGAGTCTAAGAACACTGAACAAATTGTGGCTATTGAAGCACTTCAAATACTCTAGTGAACATGCTGAAAATCATAAGCCTCATTTACCCATCACATGAGTACACATAAGGCTGTGCCTATATTGCACAACACAATCCAGATGAAAATGGAAAATTCACACATCCAAAGTGGATATTTCAAAATAAATATAGATATGTGTGTACACACCCATACATACATGAAATATTCAATGTTATATGAATGTACAGATACATAAGTAGATAGATGAATATCACTTGGCATGGGGCCTGGCATATAGATACCAAATGATAAATGTTATTAGAATGTGTGTGTGTGTGTGTGTGTGTCTGAATAAGACTGGAAACTGATTTTTAAATTATTTTTAGCTGTTGTTATTACAAATATAACTACAAATAACATGTTTGTACATATAGCTTTGCACACATAGATGACTACTTCTAGAGGGTAAATTTCTAAAAGTGAAGTTACCATTTCAGAGGTTGTATGCAGTTGTGATTTTGATGGATACTAACACATTGCATTTCAAAGTTATTATACTCTTAGTACTAGTCACTATTTTATATAACCTCTCCACATAAATGTATGTATATTAATATCTGTTTCTAAAATGTCTATGAATCTTCATTGATTTCCAGTATTTACGAGGTCTTTATACATCTGAACCAGTGGCTAGTGTTTAACTATCTAATGCAGGGGTGACTCTCTCCTTGTTCACAAGCTTCTCACTGTGTTCTTCTTACATGTGCTAAAATGAGTAGGGTCATCTAGATGTTTGTTCCACTTAAAACCTGTTATCTGACTACTAAACTGTGGTCACTCAGAGGTCAAGAAGCTATGAAGAAAGCAAAAGAGCTGAGTATACTTGTGTACTGAGTGTATTTGGGACAATTTCTATGTTGTTGCTTAGTTTGCTTTAGCAGCGATATTTAAAATGACTTGGTTGCAGGTTGGAAAGAAATTTAAAATTCTTGAGCAAATAATGAGTTCTTAAATTATTTTTGGATTTTATTTAACAATATAACTCTCCTTATACTATATTTATATGGATAATTGAGTCAATAAAATTCTCAAATGTAGTTTCTTTTATGTGTAAGCAAATTGAATTTGAAAAATAATCTGTAAACTAATAAGGCAGCTATCAGTATTGCATTAACTAGCTTGATAAGAATCCAAATGTAATCAGGTGTGCGATGCCAGTGAAAAGCTAAAGCAGCCTCGTGACTCATTGGAGTACTCTTAGATGGTTTTGCTGTTAAGACTTTGCAGGCTGCCTAAAGAGGTAAGGAGGTCGCCTTCTCAGTTCTGAAAGGCCAAGTTGCTGATCTTTAACGTTTAACTAGTTACGATGGAATATACATAACATTAAAATGCTGGCATGTGGTGGAATTGCTTCACTGAGCCCACAAATGAGTTTTCAATGAAGTGAACCTGGCAGGTAATCAGATATTTTGTGCCAGAATTTCTCATCAAATTCATCTTTCTCATCCTGTCTTAGACTACTTCTAGTACTTAACAAGTTTGTTCATAATTAAACAGTTTCATAGTTAGAAGGAGAAGTTGATGAAACACCATCAAATTTAACTGTTGAAGTTATAATTTTCTCATCAATCAACTGCAGTATATGCATATGCAGAAATAAAAGACACACAGGTATCATTAGGGAGGGAGTCTAATTTCTTCTAATTTAATAATATTATAATTAGTCCAATAACTAAGACATTTTAGTGACATTTAAAGATATCTTAATGGCAGAAGCATTTTATGCCAAAAATGGAAACTATATGTCTTTGAGATTTACTTATTGATAGCAAAAAAAAAAAAAAATAAGAGGCACCAAGTAAACACAAAGTATTATGTTTGTTAAAATGTGTTAAGAATAAGACTATTAGCTCTGGATGACCTGAAATAACAAATAAATACTCCCAACACCCATCCAACAAAGTACCTAGAATAGTCGATAACAGATTAATACTTGTGGAAAAAAAATTTGTTATATACAACATATAACTCTATGGACTTTTTCTACTCAGACTTTCACAAACATTCAAAAGAAAACAGGGGGAAAGCTTGGTCCCGTCTGTATGAGGGTATGTTAGTCATGACCAAATAACAGATCAATAGCAGAATTCAATAACACGAAAACTCCAGACTTCATGCTTCCAATGCACTGTTTTTTATGTTAGCCATACATTCCTGTGACAAAGGGTTAGCAAACATCGGATCCTGGGCAATGAAAGTTTCCCTAGGTTGACTCTATGGAATTCGTTGTATTTGCCTTTGATCTGACACTTGGTCACTCCATAAATCCAAGTCTCTAAAAATGTCAAGGTAACATTTTCTTTCAATAGTGCAAGACTTACCTATCAAAGCATTTACATTTTTTTTTCTTTGCACACTTAAAGTGAGTTGTTCAAGATTGTAGATATTTCCATAGTTGTACAAACAGACAACATGGCCAAGACTCTGTTGTCTCAAGACCAGGCAGCCATGTTCTTCTTCGTCTCACAAAGAAAACCGTATAAGGTTCTCTGAGTGGCTCATAAGCTATAGTTGATTCTTTTTAGAGAAACATGTCAAATGTTAATAAGTGATTAAGTGCTTTCAAGGGTGTTGACAGATAAAGCCTGAGCTGACATAAGATATGAGATGTAATTTATGATGTGAAACAGTTTCTTTTCGAAGTTTTCAAAGAAGAGGTTGGTTATGTTTGGGAGAAAGAAAGCTCAGTGTGGGCATGGGTATACCTTGGCCAACAACTTGTCTAATTTCGTTCCCAAGGATTTTGTATTAGAGTTATTTCTCTTTATCTATAGACCCTCCAGTGAAAATATAAAAGAATAAGAAAATAGACCAGATGTGGTGGTAAAAGGCAGGAAGCGGGTAGAGGAGTGGGGAGAGGAAGAGAGAGAGAACAGAAGAAGAGGATATAAAGGTCATTCTTTCAGAAATTTATTATCAAAGCTGACTGAAGCATTTTTCTAGCAATTCTCCTCTTTGAGGCTCCAAACCGTACTCAGGCTTTTGGATCTGTTTCCCGTCTCTACTTTTCTCTCAGTTTCATGAAAGGAGGAAAACTATTCTTGGGTTGTTCACATTGTACACATCACTTGGTGTTTACAAACTATTTTAAGAGTTTTAAAATTCCATAGTAAATAGACATCTTCTGACAGTGAGCTGATCAATGTTCATTAATATATCCCACCGACAGAAATAGGTCTAAGTACGACATGAAATTACTTAATGAGGATTTTTCAATTCATTCAGTTGGAGAATCTTATTCCAAGGCCATAGGTTTCTTCAGGTGTCCCCTGATCTTGGAAGATCTACCTCAGATAAATGAATCTAATGGCTTGGTTGGATCTTTTCAAGATATCCAATGAGTCAATGAAAGTTGTTGGGTTTTTTTGTTTGTTTGTTTATTTTGGGTACTGAAAACTGAACCTCTCTGAGCCACATCCCCACCCCCTTTTTACATTTGATTTTGACATCAGGTCTTTCTAAGTTGCTAAGGGCCTTGCTAAATTGCTGAGGCTGGCTTTGAACTCATGATCCTCCTGCCTCAGCCTCCTGAGCCTCTGGGATTACAGTTGTGAGCTACCACACCTGGCTCAATGACAGTTTTTAAGCATAAACTGTGGGTATACTTTTAAGTTCAGATAATAGGGGAGTAGCAATCCAGTTTCTTACTGGTCTATTACAGACTTAGAAATAAATTTTACTGTGATACTTAGAGAGAAATATATTTGAGGTACACTTCAATTTCTCCTAAGAAATATACTCAAAATATCTTTTCTGTCTCTGCTTCTCTGCGAGGTTTTGTTAGAAGAACTTTAATTCGCCAACATAAAACCATTGTTCTATTTCAGTAAGTCATAGGAATCTTTCCAGAGCAATGGAGCACCCTATGTTTTATGGGTGTGTATGAAAGAAACTCCCCAGGAACTCTGCCTGGCACAACTCCAGGGGGTACTGAATGCATCATGACCTATTTAAATGGAGCCCCTGGGGGACAGGTTGCCATTATTTCTGACTCACATATTTCTAACCCACATATCACCATCTTTGAGTGATTAAGTGCATTTTGATGTTCGCAGAGTAGAACTTGTAATTTATATTTTTCCCCCGAGGGCACGAATACAATGAATGTCAAAAAAATTTTCTATACACTTGACCGTAGCTTCCTTTGAATTCTATGTATGAATTAAAAAAAAAAAAGAGTTCTGACATGGAAATCCTTGAATGGGGATGTCCTATCTTATTCAAACACTGAAAAACTTATCTGCTATAGGAAACCTAGATAAAAAGAGAATACACCCTTTCCCGGGCCGTGATGTGCAAGCACTCCCTTATTTTCCTCTTCCGACTCTTTGTAAAAACACTTCGGTAACCGGTCTATTGAAACAAATGCTGCTAATAATTCATCACAAGATGGAACAGACCAGTGTCCTCCTTGATGAGCCGCTCACCCACCCTCTAAATTGTCATCTCTTACAGTGTCCATGTTTATAGCAGCCACCTTCATCACACTTACAGTTCCCCAGGGACAGAAGTTCCTCACCAAGTCACATTGGATGGTGAGAAACAGTAGGATCTGTTTCGTATCAGTCATTTCCTTGACAAGTTCGAGTAGGAAAGAGAGTGGGGGATGAATTTTTGTCTTTCACCTTTTCCTGCCTGCTGGGAAGGACAGAAGTCCAACAAGAGTACAGCCTGCCCTCAAGCCCTGATCCCAGATTCCTGCCTCTGCATGTCAGGAAGACCTGATCATCCACCTGGACCAGAAAATGCAAAAAGCTAATGCACAGTCACCGCATTTCTCCAAAGAATATATTCAGAAAATGAGATTAAAGGGCTTCTGACAAATGTTTATCATTGGTTTTGCCTTGTGCTCAAATGCATTCATTCATTCACTCATTCATTCATTTTTACTCAAAAAGCACTCAGTGTGCCTCTGTGTGCCAGGCACTGTGCTACGCATTATAAATCTGTAGAATATTCTGAAACAGTTAAAGCTCAGTGTATACTCTCAAATTTAAAGATTAGAAAAAGCAAGTGGTATGTTTGGTTAATGAGGCAAGTGAACATTTACTAGTGCAAGACAATTAGAGTTTCCTGTGGGGGCTTAATTCCTTTTGGCACGAACAGGGTATGTATTAACAGATTTTTTTTTTATTTGTTAGGAATGTAATTTTTAATTAAAGGAGAAATGAAAATGTAAATCTTTCAGTTGGAGAGATCTCATATTTTTACAGTATCTTTAAAGGAAGGAGGATATTTCCTATTCATGCTTCTTATCCTTTTAGAAAAAAAATTAAAATTATGTAACATAAAAATAATTTTATGATATAATATAAAAGTAATTTATTTAAATTCTCCTTTTTTTCTTTCTTGGTCATCCCAACATAAAGTTATGAAATGGTGGCCAGCCTCAAATAGGAACCTTAGAACCACTATGTTTATTTATTTGTTTGTTTTTATCATCCAAAAGAAATGTGCTGGGGAACAATATAAGCCTGAGGGGAAAAGGGAGCAGGACTAACGTAAGCTACCACTTTGTCATGGGAACACAGCACTGCCAAGGAGGACTTAACCCTAACAAATCTATTCAGTTAGATCAGACAGCATGATGTGAAAATCAGTGTCAGTTGCGGGAGAATCTGCTAACTAGTTCACATTTGGTAAATATTAGGCAACAGATTTTTCAAACTTAATTTTAATCAGAACCTAAAAATTTAACTCATGGGAAAGGATACTGAACTCCAATTTCCTTTTAGTGGTCAGACTGACTTTTTTCTTTTTTGGTGCTGGGGATTGAACCCAAGGCCTAATGCATGCTAAGCATGCACTCACCACAGAGCTGTCCCCTAGCTTGGGACTGACTTTTTTGTTTACATGTTTGATTTGTCTTTGGCATTTAGACCTTGCCCTTAAGTTATCTAGTTAATGGGATAAAGTCCAAAGAAAAAACTAAAAATAGGGACTAAGAAATGTGTTAACGCTGGGTTTGAAGTTGCTTCCTCTTGCAATAAAGCAAACCAGTTTCCTCTGCAGAGGGGGAAGTTGTCTTATTCGATTTTAAATTATAGATGTTGACTACTGTTATTTTTTTTTCTAGTGATTGGTGAAAGAGTGAATGTCCAGGAATCATAAAAAGTCTGTAAGAACATTCTCTCACCAAATATTACAAGATGGCATCTTGGGTGAGAATGATTTTCTTACCAAACTTCACAGCTTTCCCATACCCAGGACTTGGTTTTACATTAAATAAGAAGTTGATGTCTTTGCATTTAAATAAATTCCAAAGCCATGCACAGAGACTGCCTTGCTAGTGGCATTTCAGTGACAAAGATGAGCATCATCATGGTGGGCATGTTTTCTGTCATAGGGTATCAGGCTGTGCTGTGTCTCCACAGAGCCTTCTGATCAGAGAGAGGCAAAGGCTGAGCTTTTAGTAGAATAATATCCTTCTCACTACAAAATATTGGAAGCAGCAGTGCAAACTCTTACCCTGTCTTCCCGGTTTCTCAGAACCAGTAGCATCCAGCTTTGAATCAAAAGCATGAAATACTGAAAATTGATGAAGGATAATGGTGCCTTCTGGATAGACCTTTTCCTTTCAATATTTAAGAGTGGAAAATTGTAATCTCTCAGTTATGAGTAGGTTTCTTACTATCTCTGTGTTGAATTTGAAGAGCATTGTTACAATTTTCAGTTTATGTTTCCCTATCTTCTGTGATAGCTTGGGTCAGAGGTTGGGCTGCAGGCCTCCCAGTGGTATGAAGAGCTGTAATCCAGTTTCTAGGCTGAGCCAAAAACAATAGCAACCTCGAAACAGAGCTGGGATTCAGTGCAGAACTCATTTTCATTGGCTGGCCTGCTTCCCCTACAAAGGCCTGGACACTCGTGCGTTTTGATTCTTCTGATGGCTGTACCTACATGATATCAACATTAACATATTTGGAAACAATTTGAGAAGGAATATAATTTTTAAAAATAACCAAATGTTTGGATATTATATAAGTAGAGTAGCTAGATATTTCTCCAGAGAAATAATAGAACCAGTACAATAAATAGATAAATGCAAGAGTGGATAATGAGGATTTGATTCAAGAGATTATGGAGTTCAAGGAGTCGCACTATCTGCCATCTACAACCTGGGAATCCAGGAAAAGCCAGTATAATTGAGTCCACCTCCAAACATCTGAGAACCAGGGGAGTTGATGGTCTAAATCCCAGTTCTGAGGAGCAGAGAAGATGAGATGAGGTGGAAAGCCAAAGGTGTCAATTCCTCCTGCCCCCTTCTTTGTTCTATTCTTCAACACATTGGATGATGCCCACTCACACTGGGGAGTCCCATTACTGAGCCCCCAGATCAAATGCTAATCTCACAGACATACCCAAAAATATATAATCTTGGCCCCCAGAGGCTGGTCAAATAAACACATAAAGTTGACCATCATACTAGGTTATTAGAAGAAAAAATTAACTCTGAGTTTAGACATTGTACCACTGTTTTTAACACATAGCTAAGGGTTTTAAAATATTTTACTTAATTCCAAGTATTATTTTTGTAAGATAAGTTCTTAAAAACACTATCTTGCAGGTGTCACAGTGGTTATAAGCGTAGATTCTGGAGTCGAACCAGCTGGGTACACATGTGTATCTAATACTGAAGTGAGTGACCCAAGACAGATGTATTGTTATCCAGTGAGGAACAATCATCCTACAGTTTTGTGGCTTAAAACAGTATAAACATTCACTATCTCCCACTGTGCCTGTAATTCAGGAATTCAGGAGTGGCCTAGTTGGATGTCCTGACTTTGGGTCTTTCTGAGGGTGCACTCAAGCTACTGGCTGAGGCTAGAGTCATCTGAAGGCTTGACTGGGACTGGAGGATCCTCTCATTCACACAAAAGGCAAATTCTTGCTCATTTTCAGGAGGCCTTAGCTCTTTGCATGTTGGCCTCTCCCAAGCAGTGGCCTCATGACATAGCAGCTGGCCTCACCCACACTGAGTGATCCAGAGAGAGCAAGGAGGATGCCATGATGCTTTTCACAAATTACTCGCAGACATTGCACATCATCACTTCTGCCACATCTTATTGGTTAAAAGCAAATCACTCAAGTCCAATCCATAGTCAAGAAAGAGAAATTAGGCTTTGTCATTGGAAGGAAGAAATATATAAATATATAAAAGTGGACATATTTAAAACCAACACAGCAAACGAATAAACTTCTAAGTGCCTCAGCTTTCCTTTCTATAAGACGGGGATTACAGTAGCACTGCTTCACAGGATTACCTTAAGAATTTGATCATACGGTATATATAAAGTGCTTTGTATGGTGCCTAGACCAACATTGGTGGCATGTAAGTATAGGTTTTTTTTATTCATCTAAAGACAATAAGAATAACTGGACAGAATATTGTTTGAATAATTTATACCAAACCAGGTCTCCCAGTATCCCTGAAACCAGTTGGAATCTTTTTATTTTTATGTTCCAAGGGCAACTGGCTGTTCTTTTAAAGCAAGTTCCAAGATTATTCAGACTTGTAGGTCCCAGAGTTTACTCCATTTCTGTAAATGGCTTTCCTATTTACATGATATAGCTCTGTGAGTGTACTGATGATTGGCATCTCTATGCTGAACCCACCAGCAAGTTCTGCTAGCTAGCTCTACCTTCAAAATAGACATGGTTCATCACTTGTTCTCCCCAGGCCAGCACACTGTTGAACCTTAGTCATATCTTTTATGCCTGATACACAGCAAACACTGAACACTGATGCTCAGAGTATAGAAGTTTAATTGAGAAGGTATCTCCCAAGATGGCAGGGGACAAGGCCTCAAATCCACCTTCTCCCAGCAAGCATTAGTATGGGTTATATAAGGGGAAAGGTTGCAGAACAGGGAATGCAGGGGTGAAATTGGTAGTTTCACAAGTTTCAATAAAATCAAGGTTCCCAGACTTCTTGATAAGAGTGGACATCTGGTGGACCACCAAGCAAGCTATGGTTCTGCAAATCAAGCTTGTAAATCACCATGTGTTGCTGTTAGCTCATTTTCCTACAATAAAGATAACAAGGTTATCAATGATAATTGATACTTTTAGGAATGGGAACAGGAAGTATGTGTGCAAGTCTGGTCAGCTTAATGAGTGGGAAGAAAGAATATGATCTGGGTTTTTTTTGTTGTTGTTGTTTTTTAACTTTAGGGAGGAAAAATGATCCAAGCCTTTTATAAGAGAAAGTATTTTATTAATTCCCTTATAGAAACTGTTACAAATCCCTTCTGTCCATTTTATTATTCCTCAATCTTGAAGGACGACAGATGATGACCCATCTGGTACTTATTGCTGAGAAGGAGTGGAGGATAGGGGATACAGGAATGAAATTGTTGCACCTAAAATTCAAAATATTTACAAGTTCCAAGGGTAAATTCAAGACTGTGTAAAAGCCAAAGACTGTGCTCTTTTTTACAAATGTTTTATTGTGACATTTTGAAGCACATTTAATTATAGCATAAATCACAAATAAGATCAGTAAAGTGGACACTGAGAATTTAAGCATCTGAGAAAATACAGATTCATAGCCGTAGGGGGTCCAGGGAAACAATCCTGGGTACCTGCCTTTTAATTTCTGGTGCTTCTGGGATATTTTTGAAGCCAGGATGCCTGTTTATGAACTTCTCAACATGAGTTTCAACTTCACCAAAGGCATTACTTTGCAACACAGTAGGAAGGATTCTCCATAGCACAAACCCCACCTTACTTGGTTAGGGTATATTCTAGAGCAATGTGGTCATCAAGCACTACTCTAGCTAAGGAATCTATTCCTTTTTGCTGAAGGGAAATGACCTTAGCAGTTTCATTAGCTATAATCTTCAGGGTAATAGACAGCTTTCTAATTATGTATTCATGGGCTTCTAACTCCCATCAGGGCAAGAAGGTTCTGCCAAATGTGTACCAAAATCCATCTTCCTATTATCCAGTAAATAGTAATAAAACTCTCTCTTAGATCTTGAGAATAATTTTATAGAGTTAGTCAAGTGCTTAATTTCTTGGAACAAGTGGATAAAAAGACAGGTGACCAGATATCCCAGTAGACAACCCTCCCCCCAATTCCAATCATGTATTTACTTCTTCAAAGAGTCCCCACAGACAAATAGGTATCCTGTCAGAGAATGTAAAATCCACAATAATTTTTAAAAATTGAGCTTTGAGTCTCAGGGCAAGGCTTCCTTGACTAGATCAAACCATGCATCTGTAACCACTGGGTTTTGAACTTCTGATTGGTGTTTTATTTATTGAAAATCAAGATAAGAGTCTGGAGTTTTTAAACAGAGAATATATTTAAAAATATATTGTAGGAGGAGTATAGACTCGGAGCATCCTGAATATTGAGCCCTCCATAGGTCAAAGAGGAAGAGTGTGGTTATTTTGTTGGCAGACTTGATCAGAGACAGGAGCCTAGTAATCAGGGATTTCTCTTACACAGAATTTAGCTAAACTGTTCCTGGTTAAGAGGATGTCTAAGTGGTCTATTAATTTTGGTAGTACTGAAAGGCTCAGGATAGGTCATAACCTCAGAGTATTTGACAAAACTCAAGTTTTAGCATGGAGAGATTAAGAAAATACCAGGAGAGGTGGTACATGTGATCCTGGATTGTCACCTAGGCTCTACATATCACTTTGGAGGGTCTTTTATGATATCTCACAGTAAAGTTAGTAACCATGGGAAGTTAAGTAAAGCCAAGGGGTCGTGATTATGGTCATAAACCAAGAGGGATTTCAGTAATATATCCAATAATCAGTTAAATGTCCTGCCTTATAGAGTTTGAGAGATCCTGATCATCAGAGTTATTTTTTCTATATGAACAAGGGTGAGGAAAACAATAATATAAATAGAAATCATATTGGCTAGTTCCCAAGGAAATGACAAAATGTAGCTAAGGAAAATAATGCCAGTAATGATACACGTGAAATCACATTTTGTCTTGGCCAGTTAGTTTTTAAAAGCAGTTGTTTTAAAGAGAAGGTTTAAGTCTGTGATCAAGTTCTTTGTCCCCTGGTCTTTGGGTTCTTTGGAGTCAGACTAGGGTATGACTAGCTTGAGTTGGGTGTGATATATCCTCAGATCATTCTTCTTTCCAGGATTTGAGAAAGACTCAGTCTCTAGCCTTGAACTGGTAGAGAGGTACAATTGTGGGGAACAACAACCTGATGGAAACAAACTCATGAATAGAAGTCAAGACCTCATTTAAGGTTTCTAAATAACCAATGATTGTGATTCCTCTTCTAGAGTCAAGTCTCCCTCTGGTGGGGGGCCTGGACTAGTCTCCCACATATTAATTCATATGGGATGAACCAAAGTCTGCTTCTAGATGCCACCTTTACTCAAAGCAAAGCAATAGGCAACACCTTAGTCAAGTTGGTCTCTTGGCACATTTTTAAAGTGGCTCTTTTTAAAGTGAGATTCATCTTCTCCATCTTTCTGGTAGATTGTGATGTCCATGAAGCGTGTATTTTCCAAGTTGAGGCCCAAGACTGAATACTTGAGTTATTTTAGCCACAAAGGAAGCCCCATTATCACTTTGTATAGACATAAATGGCACATATCTAGAAATTATTTCTTTTGATAAGGCTTTAGTTATTTCAGAAGCCTTTTATGTATGGGAGAAAATGAACTGATATTTAAAATTTCTAGAAGCCCTTGCAACACGGGTACTCTGTTTGCCAGTGTTCACTAAGACTTCACCCTTAGTGTTGAATTCCCTTTCACAAGTTTGAGGCTGAGTCTTTGAGGTACTTTTGGCATAGACTGAACATTGTTGAGCCATCTCGTTGGACAGGACTCTGTCTGTTGGGGCCTATCTGGTATCTCTGGACCCACTGCAGGGTGTTATTCCACTGGAATGGGTACTCCAGTGGAATTATCTTAAGAGGTCTTTTAGTATAGCCTCTGGCACAAGAGAAAGACATCTCAGACACCCACTCTTATGTCTTTTTAAGTCTCAAAGGGCAAAATGGAGCTGGTATTGATTTAAATCAGTTTGTGACACTGGTAGGGTCAAAAGATCCTCACAACTCAAGATTCGTGCAGCCTTTTTAGCAAGTTGGTCAGCTAGTGGGTTTTCTTCAGCTATTGGTGTCCCCGGCAACGAATTATGATGACTATTTTCTTTGGTTCATTAATATCTTATAATAGAGCCAAAATTCCTGAAGTGTGTTTGATATCCTTATTACTGAAGGTGAGCAGGTCTTCTTCCTGCCAGATCACCCCTTGGATAGGAACCACGGAGCATGCACAACTGGAGTTGGTATAAATATTGACCACCTTATTTATACACAAGTGTAGAGCTCTTCTGAGGGCAATGAATTCAACCTTCTATGCTAAGGTGCCAGAGGGCAGGGCCTTTGCTTCAGTGGTCTCTTGAAAGGTGACAGTGACACATTGGATCTGGCACTATTCTTGATCCATGAAAGGTACTGTCAGTGAAAAGCCTATGTCTGATGTTCCCAGTGGTTTGTTGGTCAGGTCTCGTCCAATGGAAAACATTTATTCAGTGACTGAACATAATCATCAAAGCCAATGGGCAATAAAGTGGCAGGATTTAGGGTGGGAACCACTTTTAATTTTTTATTAGGGCTGTCTAACAGAATAGCTTGATATCCTCCCAATCAACCTCAAGTCAGTCAGTGACCTCTTTTTATTCTAACAGTGGAAGGACACCATGTGGGCTGTGGGTGGGTAGATGGGTGGGGTTCATGGTGCTGCCTGCCCCAGAGTGAACATTTCAGCTTCCTGGAGAACATCACAAGTTGCTGCTACTGCCAAGAGGCAAGGAGGCCATCCTCTTGCAGTTTTGATCCAATTGCTCTGACAAGTAAGCTAAGAGTGGTGAGAAGGACCAAGACTGTGACTTAGTACCCCAAGTCTTGGTCCCTGCTTTTCATGTACAAAGAGGTTCAAAGTCTTTCTTAAATTGGAGAAACCCAGAGCTAAACCAACAAGCAGTTTATACTTTATCTGGTAGAAAGCAGATTGTCATCCCTCAGACCATTGTAAGGATTCTTGGTGTCCTCCCTTTAAAGCCCAGAAAGAAATTTGACAATGAACACTGAGTTAGGAATCCAGATAGGACAAAATCTGACCATCTCCAGAAAACCACACAGTTATTAGTAGGTCATGGGGCTTTAATTGTGGAGCTAATTTCTTTAGGAGCTCAAATTCTAAGTGTTAACAGTCTCTTTGGTCTTTTTCTTGGAAATTGTATATTCCCTCTCAGCCAGGAGGTTTAAGATCTGAACAACATTTTCCATTAAAGCTGCCTTGTTCTTACTTACAACCAAAGGTTAGCTACATATTATGGGAGGATCCTTTCTTTTAGCTGAAGGTTCCTTAGGTCTCTGGCTAGTATTTCCCTAAAGATTGTGGGAGAGTTCTTAAACCCTTGTGGAAGCACAGCCTGACAAATTTTTTGTTTGGCATGGGGTTTGGGATTTGCCATTCAAAGACCAATACCTCTTGAGAGTTTTCTTCTAGTGGGATGTAGAAAAAGGTATCCTTTCAGCCTAGTGCAGTGAACCAAGAGAATGCAAGGGTTGGGAACAACTGAGTATAGATTCTGTACCATGTTATTTTAGGGCCTGAGAGCCTCTACAGGCATTCTTCAGAATTTGGCCATTTCACTGGAAGGTTAGGCATATTATGTGGGGAATGGCATGATCATATTAGACCTTAACTTAAAAAGGCCATCAGAAATAATCTCATTACATTTTCCTCTTTTGTAAGGGATATATTTGAAATTAGTTATTTCATGGTCTTTCTTTAGGAACACCCAGATATGTGTGTGATCCAGGAAGATTCTGACTTCCTGTTCACCTGTACTTCCTCTTTCATACCCAGTTCAAGCTACCTTCTGGTACCTCCAAGGAGTCCTCAGTTATTCTGTAGCAAAAATTGGTTATCCAGCCAGTTATCAATATCAGGCATGTTTAGATGAAACAGCTATCTCTAGCCCATCTTTTGAGAAAAGTTACCTGTACATTCAGTTTTGCTAGGCACTCTGGCATTGATAGAAAGCTGTGCTTGAAGTTCATGTTGCCAAAGTGACATTCCAAAGGCTACGAAAAAGGTTTCCCCTGATATAGCCAGTTACAATCATATGGTTTTTTAAATCAGGAGATAGGCATGTGTTAATTTCAGAATAGGTTTCCTTCTTTTATCTGTAAGATTAATTTGATCCTCCCTGTCATTTGTAGTTAAGGCTCCTCTAGTGATATAAGGAAAAATCATGTTAAATCTAAGGGAGGGAGAGCGTGGGCTTCTTAATCTGTGTGTGTGTGTGTGTGTGTGTGTGTGTGTGTGTGTGTGTGTGTGTGTGTTGCTCGGGATGGAACCCAGGACCTCACACATGCAAGTTCTCTACCACTGAGTTACATCCCCAGCGTTAGGTGTGGGTTAGGCCAAATTATGTGCCCTGATGGGTATAGGAGAGAAAACCGTTATAGACTTTTCCTCCCTTCTGAATAATTTCTCTACTACTCTATGCTCCCATTAGGGGATGGAGTGTCTGCAACCACCAGTTGAGGAGCTTGTGGTAGCAGAGCCATTTGTGGACTTAAAACATTTAAAGATTTTTCTCTATCTTTCTCCCATTCTGTATCAGCGACGACAAGCTTAAGTTTTTCTTTGCCTGCTGAATGATGATTTTACATCTGCACCAAGCAGGTCCACTTTGATAAAGTAACAGGAAGCCTTCCCATTTGCCTTCTCTCTTACAAAATACTTCTAATTGTCAGGCGGTATAATGACTTAGGGTCCTATTTATGGGCCATTTTTCTCCTAAGCCTAAAGCCTATGAAGCAAGGGTTCCTCTATTAAATTTTCCCAGGGGATCCTTATACATGAAATCCAAGAAATTGAATAAAAATGGAAAGAAAGAATTTTGTAGCCACACGTCCCAAGGCAACTCATTCAACTGTTTCAAATTGAAACCAAGGGCTGGGGGTGTAGCATGCATAAGGCCTCATATTCCATCCCCAGCACCACACACAAAAAATTTTTTTAAAGAAAAGAAAAAGGGACAAAAGTTATGAAACTCATGAGTTTCTCTGCTTCAAGTGTTGTGCACCAAAAGTGACTGGTTGTTACAGAAGACAGTCTGGAGAAATCCCCCGGACAAACAGTACCTTGGCTCTTCAGGGGCTCTCCAGATGTCCATAGTATTAGGGTCAGTTCACCATGGGTACAACACTCCTGGCTGGTTCAACAAACTTGTCAGTGAACCCTCAAATCATATTCATGTGCACAATGTATAGCAAGCACCAAACATCAAACACCAGAGTTTGGGGTAGAGAAAGTTTAATTGAGAAGGTATCAATCAAAAAGATTGAGGGAAAGTCAGATCCACCTTCCCCCAGCAAGTGTAATTGTGGGTTATACAAGGGAAAAGAGCACAAAAGGCAGAAACTGGTACTTTCACAAGTTTCAATAAAACCAGGGTGTGTAGTTTTCTTCACTCTAATGGACGTCTGGTGAACCGATAAGCAATCTATAGTTTGGCAAATCAAGTTTATAAAATCACTCTGTGACCCTGTTAGCTCATTCTTCTGCAGTAAAGATACCAAGCTTGTCAATGATGATTGATAATTGATAAGAATGGGAACAGAGAGTATGTGTTCAAGGTCTGATCAGCTGAGGAAAGGAGGAATATGCTCTGCCTGGTGTTTGATGTTTGGTGTTTGCTATACATTGGGCACATGAATATGATTTGGGGATTCATTAACTAGGGAGGGAGAATGGACCAAGCCTCTTAAGAAAGAAAACCTTCTATTAATTTCACTTGGGGGGCTCAGTTATAAAGGCACCACATGGTCCAGCCTGCCACCAATGCTTCTTTTTTGACTCTACATTTTTTTCTATACTAAGCAGTCACAGTGACCATTTAAAAAGGGGAAATAATGTAATGCTTTTCCCTACTCTGAACATTATCATGAATTTCCTCGAAAAAGCATTCAGGGTTGGATGTAGTGGTATAGGCCTCCAGCAACTCAGGAGGCTAAGGCAGGAGGATTGTAAAGATTGAGGCCAGCTTCAGCAACTTAGAGAGACCCTGTCTCAAAATGAAAAAGGACTAGGGTTGTAGCTTAGGGTAAAGCACTCCTGTTCTCAATCCTCAGTTTAAAAAAAAAAATACAACTCCTTTTCTCTCTCTAACTTTATTTCTTATATACTTGGCCTGGGTCACTCTGTTTCAGCCTTGAGAACCTTCGTTGCTTCCACTTCAGTCCATCAGTCTTGTTTTACCCCTAGGGCCTTTGCACATGCTCTGTCTGCTTTCTAGCACACCCTTTACATGTGTTACTCTCTGATTTTGGTCAAGTCCCTACTCAGATGGTATCTCCTCCAAGAGACCTTACTAGGAAGCCTATCAATAAAGCACCTCAAATCCCACCACCACCCTCTTGATATGACAGCTTCTGTGTAACACCATATCAAGTATTTGGTTTTTTTGTCTGTCACCCTCCCCAGACTAAGCAGGGGGTTTGCCTTAATCACTGATATGTATCCTCAATTCCAAATGCTCTTTGGCTTATAGTGAATACTCAATAAATATTAGTTGAGTGAATTAAGCAGAGTTATGAGTCAACTGCTTAATCTAAAAGTCATAAGATGGAAAATAGTCTGGCCCACGGTTCTATTTTGTTAATACAACAGTGTGTAACAGTGTTTCATATTAGTTTAAATTAGGAATTAGTTGACAGCTTTTATTAATTGTGAAATTTCATATAAAAATTACAACTACTTCTGGCTTCTTTTGAAAAATCAATAGATTTTTGTATTGGTGGGTCGTTAGAAAAGAGGGACCTATTAGAGCTTGTCTATTAGAGTCGCTCCTTTCTGACCTGGATTACCCCAGACTCCACTACTCCCTGTTGCCTTCCTGACACTGATGGCATGCTTACACCTGGCTCTCTTTATTGCCTTGTGTTAACCTGCCTGGCCCTGCAGGTTGTCCGGGCCTACAGTAAGCACATATGTGGTCAGTCCTCCAACATCTGTCCCATGTATTTGTGTAATCTTTCCTATCTCATTTAGAAATGAAACTAATCCTGTATTCCACCTTCAAGCCATATTCATAATTAGACATGCATATTAGCCTTTGGCCATTCCAGTTAAAGAGCAATCAACCTCGATTGACAAACACAGTTGAGTTTTCCTAACTGTTGAAAAGACAGAAACAACCAATTGTGTTTCAAAACAGTTTTCACTTTCAGAAGGTTATTTTAGAAAACCTTTTTTAAAAAAAAAAAAGAAACCTCATAGATTTGAAATATTTTCCTTTATTTTCAAAACCTCGTGAATATTCTGTCCAGATGTTTACCTAAAGTGATTCAATTGTTAGCGGGGGGACACACCCATATAACCTAAGAAAGAAAATAACCACATTTAATAATAGAAGGTTACATAGTCTACAGTTAGAATAAAGAGAAACACACACAAGCAAAAACTATGTCTTTTCATTCATTGTATTGCTGTGCCTACATATTTTAGAGGCAAGGATATTTACTGCGCGTCTGCTGTGTGTCGGGCACTATTCTAGGCAATTATGGAACTGATATTCTTAGACTCTAGGGAATCAGAAAAAAAAACTAAAGAAACATATAGGCAACTGTTATATGTAGTAAGAGTTGGGAAGTGCTACAGATGAAAAAAAAAGTGGAGTAGGTAAGGGACGTGGGGAGGCCCAGCTGGTTACTATAATAGTGTAGTGAGGGTCAGTCACATTGAAAAGGGCAGGTCCTAAAAGCAGGGCAAGGGTAGCATGTGATTTTGCCAAGTGGGTTTATGGGGAAAAAGCCTTCCAGGATAAGGAAAGATTTAGAGCAAACACCCTGAAGTAGGCAGGATTGTGCCCGATGTGTCAAGGAACAGTGTGAATACTCGGTGAGTAGTCACTGGGAATGAACAAGTGCATGAATGAACACACTATTCTCCAGAGTACGTTTCCATGGGGGTAGTCTAGCCTCCTCAGCTTAAGAAAATTTATCATTATTCTTAATTAACCTGTATTTTAATTGGCCATAACCTGAGCTTTGACACTCTATGACAATATGCCGTTTCAATTTTCTAAGGAAAATTTAAGTAAGGGCCCCCAGTTGGCCTTGCAGAGGGGATTCAGACCAAGCGACTGTGCATGCATGATGAATTCTCATAAGCTGGCTGCATTTCATTATTCCCCACACATTCTCCCCTTCCGTATATCAAACACGAGTGCTTTTCAAAGGCATAGTCCCTGAGAAAAAGAATGAGTGCTGAGATGTCTTATCTTCCTCTTGCATGTTAATTACTCTGCGCTAAGTAATGTAGTTCAGAGGGAGTCCTGTGAAAGCCTCCCTAACAGAGCTCCATGTTTCCCCCATGCAGCTGCTGGCAGAGGACTGGCCATTTGGAGCTGAGATGTGTAAGCTGGTGCCTTTCATACAGAAAGCCTCCGTGGGAATCACTGTGCTGAGTCTCTGTGCTCTAAGTATTGACAGGTAGGAATTTATTTTTAAGTCAGGTTTATCCTAAACACCATAATACCGTTGGCTAAGTTACTTAGACAATAAACTATGTAATTCCATAAAACCAACCAGCTTGAAAAACAATTCCACTTTCATCTTCAGATATCGAGCTGTTGCTTCTTGGAGCCGAATTAAAGGAATAGGAGTTCCAAAATGGACAGCAGTAGAAATTGTTTTAATTTGGGTGATCTCTGTGGTTCTGGCTATCCCCGAAGCCATAGGTTTTGATCTGATTACAATGGACTACAAAGGGAGTCGTCTGCGAATCTGCTTGCTTCATCCCATTCAAAAAACAACCTTCATGCAGGTAATTTTTACTCCACCCCCACTTTCTGCTCCGGCCTTATAAAATGTATGGATATTTTTCCCCAGTTCCCCTTCCTTGAGCAGTTATTGATTTATGACTGTCCTGGGCATTAATTAAGAGTATAGATCCCAGTACTGTGGGTTAACATTGACTAATGACCCAAGTGCAAGAATGAATGAGATCAGTACTTTCCCAGAACACCCTAAATCTCAGAGATACAAATAAACCAAGTTCACATGAGAATTGATGTGAGTTTATGGTGTTTCTACTTAAAACCATATAAGGACTGACCACTTTACATATCTGCATAAGCGTTGGAGGAATGGATGATTCTGCAAATGTTCCAAAAGAAGATGCCTGATACGGGTGTGTTATGAACAGCAAACCTGCTCTCTGTCTTTGATGCTAAAGGGAAGCTACCTTTGCAAAGAATTTTTCATCTTGGCCACTTTTGAAGAATGCTTTGTAGTTGTAGTTTTCACTCCTGGGGATTGAACCCAGGGCCTACGCTTTCTTCGATGGAGCTAAAGATTCAGAGCCCTTTTGCCATTTCTATTTTTTATTTTAAGACAAGGTCTCACTAAGTTTCCCAGGCTTGGCCTGGGATTGTGATCCTTCTGCCTCAGCCTCCTGAGTACTAGGATTATAGGGATGTACCACCACACCCAGTTTAAAGAATGATTGATTGGGAAATAGGAAAAGATTGATGACACCAGTCTCTAAAAGACAGATCCTAAATATAAAGACCCTGTTCAACAGAATGGATTAAGAGAATATGCAAAGGGGCTCATCTAACCATAGCCAAATATTATTTTCTATTTTACATACAATAATACTATATAAAATTTATCTAACTGTGTAGATAAATTGTAACCATCATAGTAAATAAAATAATTTTAAAAGGACATAATGTGAAATTGAGAATAAGATTATTGCTTATTTATTAGTAAAAAGAGGGGAAAGTGCTGAATCAGTTACATAAGATATTCTCCAACACAGATATATGTGGAGTAATAGTATTTTTTTTAAAAAGATAACAGAGCAGAAAAAGAACAAGAGAAAAAACATTTCATAAGCACTTTGAGTTTTTGAGAGCTTTGATTTATACATTTTATTACCGAAATGGTTAATATAGACCTTTTCATGTCTGTTTTTCCCATTTAACACAATAAAAAGTGAAAACTTCCCCTAAATTCTAGGATATCATTACACATTCAGGTATAATATTTCACACAAATAATACTCTTATAATAATCTATGTAAAGATGAAACACTGAATCACCATTTATTTCAAATTTGGTCCAGCTGTTTAAATTTTATGCATAATCACACAGTACTGTTTCCAAAGAACTGAAATATTGTTCAGAAGAGCTTCATTTAATATATTACTTAATTATTTGTGGACTCAGAGACTCTATATAGCATTTATAAAATGGATCTACTTTAGGAGATAATCACCCCTTGATGAATTACTTCTTAGGTTTAACTTTTGGTATATATATATATATATATAAATATATTTTTTTAAAGAGGAATATTAACCATAGAAAATTCCCACTTCCCCATAGTTTTACAAGACAGCTAAAGATTGGTGGCTCTTCAGTTTCTACTTCTGCTTGCCACTGGCCATCACTGCGCTGTTTTACACCCTGATGACCTGTGAAATGTTGAGAAAGAAGAGCGGCATGCAAATCGCATTGAATGACCACCTAAAGCAGGTAAGAAGGTGCCCAGGTTGGATGGCTTGTGGCTGTCATTACCACTAGAGAGATGAAAACTGATTTCGATGAGAATAAACTAAAATTACATGCCAGAGAGCGTAACCATTTTCTTCCTTCAGGTATTTTTTATTATAAGGAATGTTTTTATTGTATCTATTTAGAAGTAGTCTATATGATCTAAAAGAAGAGAAACCATTACTTTTGAAAGATGAATCCTTCATCATTTTAGTTCTAATTGATATTAACTATTCAAAAGAAGCATCAATGTTCTAAATATTTAGTGGAGGGGTGTCAGATATGCTGTTTGGGAAGAGTGGATGCTGTCTATATAAAAGGCTCATGTTTAAGGGTCTGACTGGTTTTATTTCAGAGACGAGAAGTGGCCAAAACAGTGTTTTGCCTGGTCCTTGTTTTTGCCCTCTGTTGGCTTCCCCTTCACCTCAGCAGGATCTTGAAGCTCACTATTTACGATCAGAATGATCCCAACAGATGCGAACTTCTGAGGTACGAAAGGTGGAATGGAAATCATTTTGTAAACAAATGCCACGCAGGAGTGTTTTCATCGATCCCTTTCATAGGCACACAAAATACCACTTTTCTAGTCCATAGGGAGCAATTAAGACTCCCCATTTTACACTCCTGTTTGAGGGGGAGGAGTTAAGGGGGCCTGGGACAACCCTGGGAACACACAGACACAGCATGATGAGCGAGTGGCAAGACTTGGCAGTGTCAGAGCTGATTCTCCCTGACACTTGGAAATGCTTTCTTTTCGGCCATCCTCAGCACTTCCCAATGAAGTTGTATTTTAAAAAAGGAAAGTTGGGCATGGGAGGGGACCATGGGGAAGGGCAGTGGAGATGAGAGACCGAACAAGTGACAGAGGCAAGGGACGGCGATCGTTACCAGCAAATTAGTGACAAATTCAGAACCACTGGATCTAGGCAATATTTTTTTTCCCCTCACAAAAACACAAAAGTCTGCAGTGAACACATACTCAGAGCAGCATCTTTCATAGACATGTTGTGGGTTTTTGTCTGTTTGCAGCTTTTTATTGGTATTGGATTATATTGGCATCAACATGGCCTCCTTGAATTCCTGCATTAATCCCATCGCTCTGTACTTGGTGAGCAAAAGATTCAAAAACTGCTTTAAGGTAAGAGACTATTTCAAAAGAAAAAGCTCTTTGTAACATGACATCAAGTATAACCCTTTGAAACCATCAATATTTCTATCTGGAGACATCTAGCAAATTGTCTTTAGTTTTCCCTTGCATTACATCAAGGGTGATTTTTTTTTTTTTTTAAAGAAAGAGTGAGAGAGGAGAGAGAGAGAGAGAGAGAGAGAGAGAGAGAGAGAATTTTTAATATTTATTTTTTAGTTCTTGGCGGACACAACATCTTTGTTGGTATGTGGTGCTGAGGATCGAACCCGGGCCGCACGCATGCCAGGCGAGCGCGCTACCGCTTGAGCCACATCCCCAGCCCAAGGGTGATTTTTAAAATATGAATTTGGCTTATAAGTCACTCAAGTCAATTTTTTGCCTCTAAATCCTAGCCAGCCACACTCCCTGTTGCCAAAGCCAGTTATTCTCATGGAATTGCTCAGAAAATTAATAAAAGTTACACCCATTGATGTGGGACAGGTGTCACATGATAAATAAAAGCTGAATATGAGTAAATGTACCATTCTTCTATTCTTGGTAGATTTTGGACTATTTAGACATAATTCATATTATGATATGTTAGTCACTTTTTTATATGGGCTAAGAGAATAGCAAATCAAACAAAGAAGTCGGAATCAAGTTCCAACTCTTCTTTTCCCCAGTTTTATACAACAGAGATGTGCTGCTACTTTGGGATGTCTCATTGTTCCTAACGTAGCTGCTGGCACTATAACATCCATCCACTCATCTATTCACTCCTTAAACAACAATGAAAAATGCCCTCCTCTTGGATGGGCATGATCCATTGTCCCTGGTATTTCATTTTGGAAAGCCAAAAATTTGGCTTCCTTGTAAACAATCAAGCAGTCTATAAAACTCTTTGGCCACTCAGATTTTAGATCTGAAAAAGAACTTTTCTCAACTCCCTCATTATACAGAACAGAAAAGAGTGAACCTCCCAATCTCCCAATTCCTTTCTTTCTTTCTCCTCCGTGTAACCACTGAGCCACATCCTCATCCCTTTTTATTTATTTTTCATTTTTTATTTTGAGACAAGATCTTGCTAAATTGCTTAGGCCTCACTCAATTGCTAAAGCTGGCTTTGAACTTGCAATCCCTCCTCCTTAGCCTCCCAAGCCACTGGGATTACTGGCATGCACCACCATGCCCAGTCGACACAATTTCTTATACATATAGTTTCTCAGAAAACAAAGAGAAGGAACAAAGTTTTGGATTTTTTTAAAAGTCCAAGGAAAACAAAACTAAATTAATACAACTGAGATGCCTGCAACTTCATAGCTTTATTGTGTAACAACATTGAAAAGGTGTTTGAGGGGGCTGGGGTTGTGGCTCAGCGGTAAAGCACTCACCTAACTCGCATGAGGCCCTGGGTTCAATCCTCAGCACCACATAAAAATAAATAAATAAAATAAAGGTATTGTGTCCAACTACAACTAAAAAATAAATATTAAAAAACAAAGAAACAGTGTTTGAGGATATGCAACTGAAAAAAACAACAAAGTAATATTAAATTTATTGATTTAGGAAGATGTTTATGATACTGTCAAGTAAGAAAAAGCAGGTTATGGAGTACACATATAGTACAATCTCATTAAAACAAAATACACACTCATAAACACCTGCCGGCATCCAGTCGTGTATGTGATAATATTTCTGTTTGTAAGGGGAAAAAAGGTTTTAAATTCTACATTTATCAAATACTGTGTTTATCAAGTCATCAAGAGTATATATCAAGAATTAAGAGTAGTTTTCTTTTGATGAGGAATTTTGATTATATAGTTTTTTTCCTTTATATTTTTTAATGAAAAATTTTATAAGAGTCCACTAATATAATTATATCTCATTAAGGGGGAATTAAAAGAGCATGGAAATAAAGGGCCCCAGAACTCCCAGTTCTGCAGAGAAAGTCCAACCCTAGAGACCAGGAAGAGTGGGGACAGAGAGTCATGTGCACATATGACAAGCTGCTTTGTTTTGTAGTCATGCTTGTGCTGCTGGTGCCAGTCATTTGAAGAAAAACAGTCCTTGGAGGAAAAGCAGTCGTGCTTAAAGTTCAAAGCCAATGATCATGGATATGACAACTTCCGTTCCAGTAATAAATACAGCTCATCTTGAAAGAATGAATATTCACTTAATCTTATTTTCTTGATTTTGGACAGACGTCATTATAACGAAATGAATCATTTGCCAAAACAAAACAAAAATCTGTATGTTGGTACAAAACTGTGTAAAAATGTAAGCAGGGTTATTTTAACACTCATCGTTACACCTGACATTTTATGAGCTGTTTACAATACGAGAAGAAAACCAGTGAGAATTAAGGAAAGCCTCATGGTGAAAGCACTTAATTTTTTACAGTTAGCACTTCAAGGTAGTTCTTATTAATCGTTTCTAGTGTATTCATACACACCTTAGATTTGAAAATGAGCTCACTCATAATTCCTGGTAAAGAGGTTTATTTTTAAATCAGATTAGTCTGAATAAAGGAAAAATGTGCCACTTATTATGTATAATAAGACATATTTTTAAGTAAAGTTTCAATTGCTCAATTTGAAAATTTTAAAAATCCTTTAATAAGCAACTTTTCAATGAATGGCATCACATCTGTGGTCAAACTGTAAGTGAATGCAAAATGAAAAGAGTTTAGCTAGTTTATTTTTTGCATGATAGAAACATTTAGGAGATCAGGAGAGAGTATCAGAGAGAGAGAGATCAAGGGTCAGTTTTTAAAAATCATTACATTCTTTGCATTGAAATGAAATCAAATGTCAGGAAAGAAAGAGAAGGCTGAACTGTTGTCACAGAAGACTTTAAAATCTCCCTATCACATGATCTACAAAGAATATACCACCTACAGTTTTTTTTCAGGATTACTGCATATTCTTCCTTCGGTATGGTAGTTTATTTGTTTACTTTTGTCATCTGTAAATACTTAACTACACACACTACATGTAGATGATTAAACAAGGGGCAGGCCCCTGTGTTCATAGCTTTACAATGGAGATTCCAGTGACCCCAAAACGGACAAAATGTGAATTGCCTGGTGCAGTGTCCACACAGCAAAAGAGCAAGGTGCACCCTCCCTCCTTGCTGTAGTCAAAATGATCTCTGGCTCTAAGTATACTTAGAATACTACTTTCTAAAATCATACAAATTAACCAATTTAACAGCTACCTGTGAGGCTTATTACTAACTTTTAAAAAAAAAATTTTTTTTTTTTTTAATAACCAACAGAAAGGTGTTCTTGACGTGGTGATTTTCTATCACCAGAAGGCAAAACTTCTTTTTAGGAGCGTAAAAGAACCTTCACTTTGTGCATTCTGATCTAATTTTTTAATCTCTGCAGCAAAGTGCCTTAGATTAATCTGGGATGAGATGCGTTTGAAAGTATGTACAAGAGAAAATGGCAGAGAGAGGAAATGAGATGGGGCGGGAGGAAACCCATGGGGACCGATTCTCCCATTCTGAGCCTGGAGTTCGTCATGGCCCCGTCACATCCATGCAAAAGGTCCTGATTCTGTTCCAGCAGAACACAGTTCAGTGTTCTCAGAGCGACTTCAGGAACAAATTGGGCCCAAGAGCTTTCTGTCTTAAAATATAACAGAATTTCCAATTTATTTCTTTTAGGAAGTCAGGCCACATGTTGGAAATAAGCTAGGAATGTTGTTTTCTGCCAGAATCCAATGTGACAATACAATAAGCTGAAACTCAATAATGTGGCAAAAAAAAAGAGGGGGCAATAATTAAATAATTAGTTCAATGCCACATGGATTATCTTTGCAAATTTGTTTATTGATTTCTTCTCAATCACTTTTTCAAATGCCTGTCATCATAAAAGACATTTCAGATTTTCAACTTTAAATCAGCTTTGGACCATTTAATTGTCTTCACAGTTTATGAATAGATCTTTTTTCCTGTTGCAATTTTAGATCATTTTATTACCATTTACTGAGATTTTATATCCTAATACCCTTCTCGTTTACACTCCAATGCTGTTCCTTCTCTATGTCAGAATCCTGGTTTGTATCATCTTGCCAAATTTTAAAGCTGAAACTAAGAAGACTTATGCACTATTTGTAATAAAATGATATTCAGTAGCTTTTCAAAAAAAATTGTTCAAAATTTTGACATACTGATAAAGGGTGGTTACAAACAATCACGATTTCTTTGCATGATGAAAGCTAAGATGGAAAAGTGCTACTCTTTAACTTTAAAACAAATTTCCTAGTACAAAAAACTATTTAATATAACAACAAAAATGGTGTTAATATGGATCTTATAGCTAAAAGATTTGCAAGTGATTTAACCTGTTTTCTTCCTTATTACTCACTGCTAACATGGGTTTAATTTCAGACACCTTTTAATATTAACAGCTTACACATGGCCAAAGGAATACAGTTTATAGCAGAACATGAGTATGCTGTAGCTAACTTTATAAAATTGTAATATAACCATGTAAAATAATTATATATTTTGTTTTTCCCCCCCTGTGGTCACTTAAAGTGGCAACTATTGTAGTTGCTGTTTCCTTATTATGTAAACAAAACCAATAAAATTTGTTTAAAAAAATAGCTTATCTTTCACTGTGCAGGCACTAACTCATTAGATATTGAATAAGTATTTAAAGGAAATAGAGATGTAACAGTGGACATTATTTATGTTAAACATACAATTATCAAAGAAATATGAAAGTTATTAAAATGCTACATTTCTAGTCTTTAGACTACGTTGTTGGTATGTTTCATTGTGTGAAGAGCCAAATGTACAGATAGACATTGAAGTTCCCAAGGTCAATTATCTGGATGGTAGCTGCCATGGCCTCTTAATGTCTGTCTTTCTCTGGTTGCTAATTTGGGAGCATTTCACTCTTTAACCATTATTGTACCATAAACAAATGGGAAAGACTGAAACTATATTTGAGGATTATCCATTTCATTTCCAAAGCTTATTTTAGTGTTTACTGTATGCAAAGCAGAATGAAATTATTACAGATTAAGCATCTCTCATTAGAAAATTTGAAATCCAAAATGCTCCAAAATCCAAAACTTTTGGGGCACTGACATCATTCCACAAATGGAAAACTCCATACTTGATCTCATGTAGCAGGTTGCAGTCAAAACTCAGACCACCAAATATACTACTATCTATGCTACTATAAAATGATCTTCAAGTTATGTGTATGAGGTGTAAATGAAACATAAACAGGTCTCCTGCTTGAACTTGGGCCCTAAACCCAAGATATTGTATTATGTATATGCAAGTATTCCAAAATCCAAGAGAGAGGCGCAAAGAAAAGCTAGAATAGAAAGAAAGAAAGAAGAGATAGTGAATAAAATATTATAGATCACAAATGCAAAAGGAATGGACAGAGAAGAGTTCAGAAGAGACTAGAAGGAACAAAGAAGAACAGTGTCATTAAAGCCAAGGGGGAAGGAGAAGCAAATCAAAGGTGTAGGCTGAGAATCTGAGTACAATGGTAGCAGCAATGTGACGTTGGAAGGCGGTGACTAGACAAACAATGGGGACCTTACCTGGAGCAGATTGTGCGGTACACATGTGGCATGAATGTATGTGTCACCTTAGTGCTAGAGAAGAATTAACTTCTGTAAAGACAGTGGATTAAACATATTTTTTTATTCACCTGCTATAACTCCACTAAAACGAGGGAAAAAAGTAAAAGGTATGAATTCACAAGGACAGGGATGAAAGAGAAGACACCGGCCAAGCAGAAATGCTAGCCAAATTCTGTAAGAGGACAACCAGATAGATAAGGGACAGCTCTTCTGGCTTCCGCTTCCCTCTCCTAGGTGTCCACCTGTGAGGTAGGCTAACATGATCCAGGATCCAGAATGCACTCAGGAACCAGATGCAGCAGACATCTTTGAACACACCAGACTGAAGTGGGGTCAAAAATAAAAGGACTTAATTAAAAGTTTAACATATACTAAAAAAAAAAAAAAAAAAAAGACAGGTTTTTTTTTTTTTTTAAATTTCCAGATAAGATTATGTATGATTGGACTTGGTCACAGCAAGGAGAGCAGAAGGTAGAAATGTGGCCCCTTACTGGAACCAGGGAATAAGCAAAGACCTGACTCATAGACAATGAGATCTCCAGCTCTGATCCATACCATCAATGATTAGTAGCCTTGTATGTCCCAGGCAAGAAAATGAAGATTCTGTTCCAAGGAAATAAAAAACCCAAAGGGAAAAAAAAATCCTACAGATATCAACACTGAGGATAAGGGGAATTTTCACCAAAATGAGTTATATGCTCTGTCCCATTCCACCCACATACATAGAATTTCCAAGTTGCCTCTTAATGCCACATTTTTAAAGATAAATAAGTAGGTAAAAGCCAAGAGAAACTTTGAAATGGAAGACAGAAGCTGAAACAAACAGGGGGGAAAAAGTGGGGAAACTGAGGAAACAGAAAAAGTGCTGGAGCAAAAGAAAAAAAAAATCAAGGAGAGGCTCGGCTGCGATCAGGTGGAATCCCACCAGCCAAGCCCGCACTGACCCCCGGGCTGAGTACGGGAGTTTAGACGGGGAAGGAAGCGGTACAGTCCCATCCCCCACAGCGGACACCCCACCAAGGGAATCAGCAGTCAGCATCTTGAACAGCTGATATATCCACCGTCATTCTCCGACAGATCTCAACAACAAAACAGGTGTGTGGCACTCAGCCCATCCCCCATACATCGGGAACTCGCATAAATTCTCTCCTAGGCTTGCCGGGGGGAGGGAGAATCAGAGTGAGCCTGCATAAAGACTAGGGGGGAACTAGAGGCACCTGACCTGCAACCCCCCCTACCCATCTGCAGCCAAAAGGAAACCTGTCTAGCTAGAGCTGGGGGAGGGGCAAGCAGGAAAATCCAAAGGACAGAGTGCCTGGGATCCCAATCGCCAACTGTGGGACCCCGGAGATCCAGGCCCACTGATTCGTGAGGCCTGCCCTGCGGCTACAGAAGGCTAGCAGGAGAAACCAGGAGGCTAGAGGCAAGGCCCTCAAGACTGGGCAGCTGGAAATTGCAGGCCCGCCGGCGACAGTTCACCCACTGCCCGCATAGCTGGGCGGTAGGAGAACACCCGGCCGCAGGTGACCGATCACCCGCCCTCGGCCTGTGATACTGGGCGGCTAGAGACCGCCTGCCTGCCGCGACTGGGAGCTGAAATCAAACAGAGACAGTCCAGTCACACCACCTCATCAGGATACCCAGGCAAGGAACTGGGGCCGGTCATAGCAAAGTAGTGTCGTCACTGGAGCTCGGACGTCGGATCTTCCTTCACAGTGGAATCCACGTCAGCAGGCATAGTTTAACAACACTAAGGAGAGGCATCAGAGTAATACAGAACCAAAACAAATCTATAGAAGAGAGTAGAAACACGACAATCAAATAGAGCTGGAAAGCAACGGGGACAACATGAGAAAACAAGGGAAAAAAGGAGTACAAACAATGCAAGACAACTTAATTCTACAAGAGGACATAGAAACATCAGAAGCAGGGATAGGGAAAGAACTCAAGGCATACCTAACTCAAATGGAAAGGAATATTAGAGAAGACATGAGACAGCAAGTCCAAGCAATAAAAATATATTTTGAAAATGAATTAAACAAACAAATTCAAATGGCAAAGAACGAGCTCTACCAGGAGATAGAGATCTTAAAAAAGAATCAAAATATAATCCTAGAATTGCAGGAGACTATAAACCAAATTAAAAACTCAAACGAGAATATTACAAATAGACTTGATCAAGTAGAAGTCAGAACATCAGATAATGAAGACAAGGTTTATCAACTTGAAAAGAGTATAGTCAACACAGAAAAGATGCTTAAATCCCATGAACAATCTATTCAAGAGATATGGGATGTCATTAAAAAACCAAATTTGAGAGTCATCGGGATAGAAGAAGGCACAGAGATTCAAACCAAAGGAATGGACAGCATATTAAATGAAATAATTGTAGAAAACTTCCCAGAGATGAAACATGGAATGGATTGCCAAATCCTGGAAGCCTACAGGACCCCAAACATTCAAAACTATAGTAGACCAACTCCAAGACACATAATTATGAAGATAGCCAACATACAGGACAAGGAGAGAATATTAAAAGCTACCAGAGAAAAGAGACAGATTACATTCAGGGGTAAACCAATTAGGTTAACGACTGATTTCTCAGCACAGACTTTGAAAGCGAGAAGATCCTGGAACAATGTATTTCAAACGCTGAAAAATAATGGATTTCAACCAAGAATACTGTATCCAGCAAAATTGAGCTTCAGATTTGACAATGAAATTAAAATCTTTCACGATAAACAAAAGCTAAAAGAATTTGCAGCAAGAAAACCAGCACTGCAAAGCATTCTGAGCAATATACTACAAGAAGAGGAATTGAAAAATAGTGCCCAAAACTAACAACAAGAGGTATCTCAGTAAAGGAGGAGGAAAATAACCAAAAAAGTAAAACTAGCCAAACTAAAATAAATAAATAAAGAAGCATGACTGGAAGTACAAATCATATATCAATTGTAACTTTAAATGTTAATGGCCTAAACTCACCAATCAAGAGACATAGGCTAGCAACCTGGATCAAAAAAACAAATCCAACAATATGCTGCCTTCAGGAGACTCATATGATAGGAAAAGACATACACAGGCTGAAGGTAAAAGGTTGGGAAAAATCATACCACTCACATGGCCCTCGGAAGCAAGCAGGAGTGGCCATACTCATATCAAATAAAATCAACTTCAAACCTAAGTTAATTAAGAAGGATAAAGAAGGACACTATATACTGTTAAAAGGGACCATCCACCAACAAGACATAACAATTATCAATTTCTATGCACCAAACAATGGAGCTGCAATCTACATAAAACAAACGCTCCTCAAGTTCAAGAGTCAAATAGACCATAACACAATAATTACGGGTGACTTCAACACACCGCTCTCGCCATTAGACAGATCCTCTAGACAAAAGCTGAATAAAGAAACTATAGAACTCAACAGCACAATCAATAACCTAGACCTAACTGACATATATAGAATATACCAACCATCATCAAGTGGATACACGTTCTTCTCAGCAGCACATGGATCCTACTCAAAAATAGACCATATATTATGCCATAAGGCAAATCTTAGTAAATATAAAAGTGTGGAGATAATACCATGCACCATATCTGACCATAATGGAATGAAATTGGAAATCAATGATAAAAAAAGGAAGGAAAAATCCTACACCACATGGAAAATGAACAATATGTTATTGAATGATCAATGGGTTACAGAAGACATAAAGGAAGAGATAAAAAAATTCTTAGAGTCAAATGATAATACAGACACAACATACCGGAATCTATGGGACACAATGAAAGCAGTTTTAAGAGGGAAATTCATATCCTGGAGTTCTTTCATCAAAAAAAGAAAAAACCAACAAATAAATGAACTCACACTACACCTCAAAAACCTAGAAAAGGAAGAACAAAACAACAGCAATTGTAGTAGAAGACAAGAAATAATTAAAATTAGAGCAGAAATAAACGAAATTGAAACAAAAAAAACCATTGAAAAAATTGATAAAACTAAAAGTTGGTTCTTTGAAAAAATAAATAAGATAGACAAGCCCTTAGCTATGCTAACAAAAAGAAGAAGAGAGAGAACTCAAATTACTAATATACGGGATGAAAAAGGCAATATCACAACAGACACTACAGAAATACAGAAGATAATTAGAAAGTATTTTGAAACCCTATATTCTAATAAAATAGAAGATAGCGAGGATATCGATAAATTTCTTAAGGCATATGATTTGCCCAGATTGAGACAGGAAGACACACACAATTTAAACAGACCAATAACAAAGGAAGAAATAGAAGAAGCCATCCAAAGTCTACCAACCAAGAAAAGCCCTGGACCTGATGGGTATACAGCGGAGTTCTACAAAACCTTCAAAGAAGAACTAATACCAATACTTTTCAAACTATTTCAAGAAATAGAAAAAGAAGGAGCTCTTCCAAATTCATTCTATGAGGCCAACATCACCCTGATCCCAAAACCAGACAAAGACACTTCAAAGAAAGAAAACTACAGACCAATATCTCTAATGAACTTGGATGCAAAAATTCTCAATAAAATTCTGGCGAATCGAATACAAAAACATATCAGAAAACTTGTGCACCATGATCAAGTAGGATTCATCCCTGGGATGCAAGGCTGGTTCAATATACGGAAATCAATACATGCTATTCACCACATCAATAGGCTTAAAGACAAGAACCATATGATCATCTCGATAGATGCAGAAAAAGCATTTGACAAAATACAACATCCCTTTATGTTCAAAACATTAGAAAAACTAGGGATATCAGGAACTTACCTCAACATTGTAAAAGCTATATATGCTAAACCTCAGGCTAGCATCATCCTAAACGGAGAAAAACTGAAGGCATTCCCTCTAAAATCTGGAACAAGACAGGGATGTCCTCTATCACCACTTCTATTCAATTTAGTTCTCGAAGTACTAGCCAGAGCAATTAGACAGACAAAAGAAATTAAAGGCATAAAAATAGGAAAAGAAGAAATTAAATTATCGCTATTTGCAGATGACATGATAATTTACTTAACAGACCCAAAAGGATCTACAAAGAAGCTGCTAGAGTTAATAAATGAATTCAGCAAAGTGGCAGGATATAAAATCAACACGCACAAATCAAAGGCATTCCTGTATATCAGCAACAAAACCTCTGAAATGGAAATAAGGAAAACCACTCCATTCACAATATCCTCAAAGAAAATAAGATACTTGGGAATCAACCTAACAAAAGAGGTGAAAGATTTATACAATGAAAACTACAGAACCTTAAAGAGAGAGATAGAAGAAGATCTCAGAAGATGGAAAAATGTACCCTGTTCATGGATAGGCAGAACTAACATCATCAAAATGGCGATATTACCCAAAGTTCTCTACAGGTTTAATGCGATGCCAATCAGAATCCCAAAGACATTTCTTGTAGAAATAGATAAAGCAATCATGAAATTCATATGGAAAAACAAAAGACCCAGAATAGCAAAAGCAATTCTAAGCAGGAAGTGTGAATCTGGAGGTATAGCGATACCAGAGCTCAAACTGTACTACAAAGCAATAGTAACAAAAACAGCATGGTACTGGTACCAAAACAGGCAGGTGGACCAATGGTACAGAATAGAGGACACAGAGACTAATCCACAAAGTTACAACTATCTTATATTTGATAAAGGGGCTAAAAACATGCAATGGAGGAAGGATAGCATCTTCAACAAATGGTGCTGGGAAAATTGGAAATCCATATGCAACAAAATGAAATTGAATCCCTTTCTCTCGCCAGCCACAAAAGTTAACTCAAAATGGATCAAGGAGCTAGATATAAAAACAGAGACACTGCGTCTGATAGAAGGAAAAGTTGGCTACGATCTACATATTGTGGGGTCGGGCTCCAAATTCCTTAATAGAACGCCCGTAGCCCAAGAGTTAATGACAAGAATAAACAAATGGGACCTACTTAAACTAAAAAGTTTTTTCTCAGCAAGAGAAACAGTAAAAGAGGTAAATAGAGAGCCTACATCCTGGGAACAAATTTTTACCCCTCACACCTCAGACAGAGCCCTAATATCCAGAATGTACAAAGAACTCAAAAAATTAAACAATAAGATAACAAATAATCCAATCAACAAATGGACCAAGGACCTGAACAGACACTTCTCAGAGGAGGACATACAATCAATCCACAAGCACATGAGAAAATGCTCAACATCTCTAGCAATCAGAGAAATGCAAATCAAAACCACCCTAAGATACCATTTCACTCCTGTAAGATTGGCAGCCATTACGAAGTCAAACAACAATAAGTGTTGGCGAGGATGTGGGGAAAAGGGCACACTTGTTCACTGCTGGTGGGACTGCAAAATGGTGAGGCCAATTTGGAAAGCAGTATGGAGATTCCTGGGAAAGCTGGGAATGGATCCACCATTTGACCCAGCTATTGCCCTTCTTGGACTATTCCCTGAGGACCTTAAAAGAGCACACTATACGGATACGGCCACATCAATGATTATAGCAGCACAATTCACAATAGCTAGACTGTGGAACCAACCTAGATGCCCTTCAATAGATGAGTGGATAAAAAAATTGTGGCAGCTATACACAATGGAGTATTATGCAGCACTAAGAAACGACAAAATCATAGAATTTGCAGGGAAATGGATGGCATTAGAGCAGATTATGCTAAGTGAAGCTAGCCAAGCCCTAAAAAACAAATGTCGAATGTCTTCTTTGATATAAAGAGAGCCACTAAGAATAGAACAGGAAGGAAGAGCATGAGGAAAAGACTAACAGTAAACTAAGACGAATGGGGGGAGAGAAAGGAAGAGAGAAGGGAAAACATATGGAAATGGTAGGAGACCTTCAGTGATACACAAAATAATAAGAGGTTATGAGGGGCAAGGGGGTGGGGGGAAAAAAAAAAGGGGAGAGAATTGAACAACAGCAGAGGAGGTAGAGAGGGATGTTGGGAGGGGAGGGGAGGGGAGGGGGGATAGTAGGGGATAGGAAAGGTAGCAGAATACAACAGTCACTAATATGCCATTATGTAAAAATGTGAGTATGTAACAGAAGTGAGTCTGTATTATGTATTTGGGGAGTTCAAAACCCAATTGAGTCAAATGTATGAAAGATGATATGTCTTGAGCTCTGTAATGTTTTGAACAACCAATAAAAAAAAAATAAAATAAAATAAAATAAAGTCTCACTTTTTGCTGTAAAAAAAAAAAAATCAACAAAACTCTCATTAATTTTCTCAGAGCAATAAGAAACAAGAAGCAAAACCAGATGCTGAATGAACAAAAGAAGCACTCCAGAATCAAGAAGCTGCTTAAAACCTTAAAATGTGCTTGGGGCAGCAAATTTAAACACGATAAAAAAGTTTTTCAAAGGTCAAAATTGAGGAAATTAGAATGTGAAATTACTCTACCAAAGTGTGCTTCAGCACACAAGGAAGGAAGTTAAGGAATCCAGGAAACAGGGGAGGCCAGTGGAGGAAAGAATCAAAATCAGTTCCCAAGATGACAGGGGAAAGTTCTCTTTAGCCTATGAGACTGTCAGTCTGGCTAGGAGCAGAAAAGCAGAGGAAGTCTATCTCTAAGAAGAAAACAGAACAGACATTGCCTGGTACATTGGATCATATTCGTGGGAATATGTAGCTGTATTATATATATATATATATATATATATATATATATATATACACACACACATATATAAATAGATAAATAGATGGATATGTTCATAGCTGTATGACTTGGATATGTTTCATATCTATGCTAAATAAGATTATTTTAACCAAAACCATGATGCACATAAATTGGAAGGCAAAGTGTGCTTGATGGGAATGGGGCAAAACAACTAAATCTGTTTTTCCCATAGTAAATATTCTAACACCCATTTTGGAAAATATTTGGGAACTAATCCAGGGAAGATGAAGGTATGCTTCACCTAAGACCAAAAAATTCTATTTGTAGACAAACTGCTGATGCGACCAGCACATAGATACTAAAATGTTCACAGAAACATTGTTTGTTTCAGCCAGAAAAACAGATAACAAATTTGGTGGAATGCTCTACAGTATTTCATACAGTGGCAAGTTCTTCTATGGGTTACTAGTAGACCTCAGAGCTACTGACATTTTGGGCCAGAAAACTGTTTGTTGTAGGGATGGTCCTGTACATTGTAGGATATTTAGCCACATCTTTGGCCCCTAACTGCTGGATTCCAAAAGCATCCTCCCACGTTGTGGAAATCAAAATGTTTCCAGACATTGTCAGACACCTCCTGAGAGGAAGCACTCCCACTGAGAACTGCTGTATTTCAGTATGATTCCACCGATATGAAGTTCAAAATGTGGCAAAACTGACCTATATTTTATGGGAATAATTATAGTTGATAAAAATCCATAAGGGAAAGCAAGGAAATTATCCTGCAAACAAGGATAATTGCCATTCTTGGGAGACAAGGGAATGTGGGGACTTGGAAGAGATGCATGAAGATCTTTAGGCCTTGGAGAAGTATTCTTGTAAGTAATAATGATTACTTATTACATTATTTATTTATATAATTATTTTACATATAGATATTCACAATAGCATAAAGCATTATTATGCTAATATATCATACAACATATTTTATATCATACTTGAACTTTTATAATTATTTCAAGTATATATATGTATATGTATGTGCTGCATATATTTTATTTGAATATATGTATCTCATGCCCTTTTCTTTATTTGCATTTCACAATTTAAAAAATAAACAAAACATAGAAAGTAAAAAAGCTAACCTATAATTGAAGAATTAAGAAATAGTAGTAAAAGCATGTTATTTTAAAATATGGAAAGGAAAGCATGAAAAAGCAAAGAAAAAAAAGAAATTTATCATTTTCAGGGTGTGGAATTCATGACAGCCAATGCTGGTGAGCCAGGAGGATGCTATTTATTCATGATGAGCTTCATTGCACTGAACTAAGGGTGTGTTTGTATATCTGATTAATAAATATTAAAAAAGTAACTTTGAAAATAGAAAATAGTGGTGGAGTGGGGCATGTGGTCACATTTTCATCCAGGCTAGATTATTTTTCCTGCTTTTTAATCACAATGGTGTTTATTAATTATAATGATGCTGAGTGTCTGATTCTTTTGAGTTGAGAAAAGTATAAGCAGATTATTTTACCAAATAAGCAATATAGAGGCATTAAGAAATGTTAATTAAAGATTTATTATCCAAGCAAACCCTAAAGAAGATTTTAAAACCATGATATGTTCAATACAATAACCAAGTCAATTAAAAATGCTTTACTAAATTAATTCCTGAAAGTTTAAAATTTTTGGCAAAAATCAGAGGAAAAAACAATTATGGGTAGTGGAAAGTGAGTTTTGTTTAGTGATATTACAGCTAGGACTTGAAAAATTATTTTTTTAAGTTAGGCATGGCAGCATATGCCTATAATCCCAGGAATTCAGGAGGCTGAGGCAAAGAGGATTTCAAGTTCAATACTAATCTCAGCAACTTAGCAAGGCCTTGTCTCAAAATAAAAAATAAAAGGCCTGGGGATATAACTCAGTTTTAAAGTGCTCTTGGATTCAATGCCTAGTACTCCCACTACAACCCCTCCCCGAACCCCCCCCCCCCCAAAAAAAAAAGTTGAGGAGAAAGCCATTAACTTCTGGGATTAGGTGACAATGTTCATTTATTCCCATGAGCAGAGCAAAAATTAATCATACAACATGGAGTGTGGTAAGAATTCTGACAGGAATAGCACAGTGGTATCTAGAATCTATGCCACCTAGAAGAGGTTTCCCAAGGTGAGTCACGTTTAAGCTAAAGTCAGAGTGAATAAGTTAGCCAGAGAGGAGGACAAGAGCAGAGAAGTTCCTCCCAGGGCAGAAGACAGCATGTGCACAGCCCAGAGCAGAGGATGTCCTCAACACATCCAGACAAGTCACAGGCTTTCAGCTCACAACAGCAACTGCTAACAAACAGATCCTGAAGGTCTCCACCAAAGAACTCACCACTGTGTCACAATAAACTCCCTCTAACACAAATGACCATACACGGACAATACAGGGGGATAGCCCGAAATTCTTTTCTTAAATGTTCACTCCAAAATGCAGCATCTCTGAAAAAGTGCTTCCAGAAAATAATCCAGATGCAATATTTAACTCTATTACTTAAAAAATTATAAATCAGAAGGATTTCTAGTGTGTCTTTCCAAATATTGTGTTTCCTAAGAAACTGTGCCCAAAGTAAGGAAAAGTAATAAAATCATACACAAAGATTTATGTAGCTATTTTGCATATTAACAAATACATTAATATGAAATATAATTATATTAACATATTATAACATTTTATATGATTAAACCTTTAAAATAGTCTAACTATATAGATTTTTCCCTTCTCTGTATAAGTTATACTTCATAGTTTAAAAAGTAAAGAAAATACAAGAAGTATAATACTCAAATCTAAGAGAAAAAATAAGAAATAGCAGTAAAAGAATGTTCTTTAAAAATATGAAAGGAAAGGGCTAGAGTTGTAGCTCAGTGGTAGAGCGATTGCCTAGCAAGTGTGAGGCACTGGGTTCCATCCTCGGTACCACATAAAAATAAATAAAATAAAGGTATTGTATCCATCTACAACCAAAAAGATATTTTAAAAAATATGAAAGGAAAGGTTTGAAAAAGCTGGGGTGAGGGGAGTTATCAAAAGGAGAAAACAAAATCAGAATATAACATGCTTTCATTCCTACTGAAAGATTGCTAATAAATACGTAGTACAGAAATGGAGCTGATAAGTGGTGGGTATGAAAAAATCAGTCCCTTCGGTCATGTGCAAATATGAATAAACTGACCTCACCCAAGTATTAACTGTATACAATCTCTAGCCAGGGTCTACATATAATCATGTACTTACATCACATTACTTGTAAGTTGAGCAATGAGGGAAGTTTTTCTAACCATCTCTTCCACCCTATTTCTAGCCTAACACATACAAACACTCACATATAAACAGACTCCCCATTTCCAACTCCAGAGAGCATTTTTAAAACTCAACACTGGATTGGAAACTAAAACCCCCATTCCTTCCCCACAGCAGCAGCCTCCTTTATCTAACAGGTTACAGCATGTTTTTCAGTCTGGTTTTCTGAAATAAAAATACCTCTTGAAAATCCTGTAAAACCCCCAATACAGGATAAGTAGTAAATGTCCCCTAGTTTCCATTAATTCAAATCAAGGCTCTTTCTTTTGAGGTAATCCATGAGATTTTACAATTATACTTGCATAAGAATGCATTCGCATCTAAATCACATGAAGAAGCTCATACTGATCTGGACTTGTGTCATTTAAAATTCTTGTTCTTATTGGCCACACTCAGAGCACTGTCTCCTTTTGCATGCCAAACAGGGCTGGGCTCCCTAGGGTGCCCCAGAAGCCTAAACTTCTCAGTGACTTGTAGAAAGAAGGCCCTTTTAGCTCTACTTTACAACTTGGATTCTTCATTCCCTACTGTGAATGTCACTAGAAACCAAGAATTTTCATCAGTATAGATATTAAAGAAGTTAAGTAAGGGCTGGAATTGTGGCTCAGTTAGTGGTAGAGCACTTGTTTAGTATGTGTGAGGCACTGGGTTTGATCCTCAGCACCACTTAAAAATAAATAAAGGTATGGTATCTATCTGCAACTAAAAATTTTTTTAAAAAAAGAATTAAAAACTCTGTCTTCCTATATGGAAATTGAAAATATCAATAGGAATCCACAAAGTGTTTTCTCTGAAAAATATGTATTTTCTACTTTTGTCCATTAAAAAGACCTAAGACAAATGGCCAACATGGTAGCAAGATATACTTTAACTTCCCCAAAGTTTGGTTTCTAAATAACACTAGCCATTGGAAAGAATCAGGCCCCCTTGGAGAATGGAGGATTCTAGCTCTGGGACAAGAAATGTACAAGATAGGTCTGGAACCTGTTTTAATACCTGAGAACAAGGAAACGACAATGATTAAGGTTATATGAAGACATAGGGAAAAAACTTGAAGGGGGTCCTACTGGCTAGAAAAAATGACATTTAAACAATGCGGAAATAACAACTGCAATGAATCAAAATATACTAACTAGGTTAAAAATCAACAAGTTCAGTGACAGAGTGCTTGCCTAGCATGAGTGAAATACTGAGTTCGATCCTTAGCACTGCATTAAAAAAATAAGCAAATAAAAAAGTATGCTGTCCATCTACAACTATAATTTTTTTAGAATCAACAAATTCAAAATAATAAACAAACAAAAAACAAAAATTTTTTTTGTTGTACTTTGTAACTATTTCTATGGTAGCATTCAATCATATGAATGCTTATGTAATGTCTCCCAATTAAACAGCAATTTCTTAAGTACAGAATTACATTCATTATAGTCACACTAAAAGAATATAAACATCACTGTAGATAATGTTATTTGTACAGTGTCTAGTAGTTAGTTAGAATTTTTTTTTTTTTTTTTTTTTTTTGCCCCCTGATGTCTCTTACCAAGGTCATCTATGGCTGGTCAGTTTTCTGTATTATTCTTAGATAGGTTAGTATAAGAAGTACTTGCCACAAACAATCACTCCCTCCTTCTCAAAACACTGTCTTCCCTTAGTTTTTAAAGATACTGTTCTCTCTTCCCTTTCTCATTTTCCTTCGAAGGATATTCTTCATCTTTCTAAATTCTAAACACTGGAGTACTCCAGAACTCAATACTCCAATCTATTATTTTCTCTCTACTCCTTAAGTAATCTCCTGCTCTGGTTTTAAATCCCATCTAGGTACTGGTAACTCCAAAAGCTCTAGTGCTTGCCTGAATGGCTTGTAAGAATTTCAGATTCACATAGTCAACTTCTTATCTGACAAGGGCACATGGATGTTTATCAAACTCCAGATATTGCCTATCCAGCTCTCCTTCAAAGCCTGTCCTTTCCATAGTTTCCTCATCTCCAGTGATGACAACTCCATTCTTTCAGCTGCTTTTTTTTAAGACAAAAGTCTTAAAACCATCATGTTTGTGTCCTCTCTTTCTCTCTCTCACCCAACATAATCTCCATCAGTATTGAATTTATCTTCAAAATATATCTATAATCCAATGACCACCCCTTTCTAAATCCACTCCTACTACCGTGGTCTAGAATACTGTCATTCTACCCCTTAATTTCTACACTAAATGCTCTGCTTTTTAAAAAATTATTATTCCTTTAGAACCCCTTGTCAAGAGTAAATCAGATCGTTTCTTTTCTTTTTTCTGCATAAACCTTTGCTTCCGACCTCAAAAGCTTTCGATCTATTTCAAAGTAAAAGCCAAAATACAATTTTCATCCCTTGACCTTCACTAAGACTGTTCTTATTAACGTTGCCCATGACCACTATATTGTTAAACCCAATGCTCAGTTTTCCATTCTACAAGGCAATGCAATACCTGGCATCTTGCTATTTCCATGTTTTCAATTTCCCTCCTCACTCACTCCTCACTCAGTCCACATTGACTTCTTTCCTGTTCTTTGAACATGCTCACAACACTCTTTCCCAGCAAGGCCTTTATACCTATTGTCTTTGATTGTTCTCCATTGCTTCTCTGAGGAATCTACTCAAATACCAACTTCCCCAAACCACCCTATATAAAAGAGCAATCCCTCTTTGCCTGGTATTTCCTATCTCCATTCCTCTGCTTCATTTTTTCCTGTTTATCAGAACTGTACCTCTATGAATCTGCTTCTTTGTTGTTGTTGTTATCTTCCACTAGATTTAATCTCAATTCCATGAAGGGCAGAAACTATGAATCTTCAACTCACGACTCCAAACCCAGAACCACAAACAGTGCCTAGAATATAAAGATATGCAATAAGTATTGACTGGGTTAACCCATTTACTCACCAACTGCTTATTATGTGCTTATTAGGTTCCAGGTCAATTACATACTGTTGTCCAGGATCCAGAATGAGTGCTCAGATCTCTCTCCTGTCTCTCCTATACTCTCCTCCAGAGAGATTTTATTGCAAAAACTAGACATTTCTATCCCAAACTAAGTTGGGCTAAAATCTCTTCACCCTTTATTGTATGATTTCTGCCTTACAAAATACTCTGGATTCCCAGTAGCATTTAAGTTCTTTATAAATTCTATGTGAAATATTATTAATAAACTGCCTAGAGCTTCCCGAATACCAAGGGTTTACTAGCAGTGGTGAAATCTGTGGGAGGCCAACCTTACACCTGACTGAGTTACACTCCCCAGGTGGGTGCTGAGGCGCTCAGTCACAGAAATGGGTGTGTCTTGCTACAGCCCCATGGGTGAAGCTATGTTCACCTGTTCCTTTGTAATCTAACCCCTTGCCCTGTTTAGGATAGAATCTTCCATGGAAGTGCTTTGTGTGTGTCCCCTCCTCTCACTGTGCCCTTGGGTGTGGCCTACCCAGGTGTCCGTCAACCTGCTGACAGTGGACATCATGAAGATAGACTCAGCCCCCTGAAACCTGACCCCTTGCCTCATTTGAATAGCTTCTCCCCAATAAAAGGGGTCTGCGCTTGCTCTCTCTCTCTCTCTTTCTGCAGACCCTTAAGGTCAGAGGAGCCGTCACAGCAACCCCAAAGAAAAAGGTTTTTGTGTCTCTTATGTGGTTATTTCGTGCAGCCCAGTCAGCCCAGTTTAACTAGAGTGACCCCTGAGCCTTTTTGTCGAGAGAATAGAAACCCGGCAGAAATATCTGCATTTTTTCCTAGAACCAAAAACTGATTTACTGATACATTCCACGTTACTGAATGGGGAATGAGGATATAGTCAATGATTTCCTCACTGCAGATTCCTGAAGAATCTGGTTGTGAAATCATGAGAAAGGGAAATAGCCATCAAGAGAAAACCAAATTTTAGGAGTCCTCTTTGCATTCCATTTCCACCATAGCAAATCCTCAATATGTTGGGGCTCTAAGTAAATGAGTTCTACTTAAAAAAAAAAAATTGTGTGTGTGTGGGGTAAAATTCTCTGATTATTTTACCATTTCTATTTTATTCTATGTCTAAGGTATTTAAAGTACCTGAATGTAGACAATAACCCAAGTATTCTAACTTCCAACCCAAAATTCATTTGATTACACCAATATCCCTCCCATTCAAAAAATACATTTTGAAACACAAATAATATGGTCTAAGTCTACCTTTTGCTAGACCAAGGAATTCATAGGGAAATCCTTCTCAGTTGTCCCACAAGTAGAACTTAGCTGTTCTGAAGCAATCCCCTTTCTCAGATTCCTTAGTCCTAATAAAAGGAATCAAATGGCTTTGCTTAAAACTGGGGAACATGATAGGGGGAAATATTTTCATCTCAAGATATAGAAGATTCACTCTGATGTTACCTGCAGGAAAGATACATTGCAAACATACTATCAATACCAACATTTGTTCACACATCCCCGTAAAACAGCTAAAAAGACAGATGACAATGTGTATGAGTAAAGATATGAAAAATGAGAACCCTCATAAGATTGATGCAGGGATCCTAAGTGAAACTTAGGCTGCCTTTGATGACAGCACTGGCTCTTTACCTAGACCTGCAGATGCCCTGTAGGTCACTGAAGGCAGGACAAAGCCTGGTAACTCTGCCTTTACTTTATATCTGTCTTCATTATCTTAAACCTTGTGACACTGCTCAGCTCTGCACTTTGGTATGTTAATCATTTAAGGCATGTTAATTATTCAAGGAGTGTTTATCTAAAATCTAGTATAAGAGCAAAGCATAGGGGTACGTTCCTATAATCCCAGCGGCTTGGGAGGTTGAGGACCATGGAGTTCAAAGTCTCAGCAATTTAGCAAGGCCCCAAGTAACTCAGTGAGACCCTATCTCTAAATAAAATATTAAAAAGGGCTGAGGATGTGGTTCCGTGGTTAAGTCCCCTGGATTCAATCCTCACTACCAAAAAATTTAAATTTTAATTTTAAAAAAATCTAGTAATGCAAGGCTTATTATCCCTAAATTTACCTAACCTATCTTGTCCTGCTGGAAGTCTGAGGCAAGATTTGTAGCATCCTGTTTCGGACCCTTGGAGTGGTACATAGAAGTTTCCAGGTATTGCCCCCTACGGGATCAAAGGTCTGAATGACAAGTCTTAGCAGCAAGTGGAAACTGTCCCCTCAAGTGATAAGGACCCCTCTGGAGCCACCTCACAGAACCAGAATGAAGAGAATAATCAACTAGACCACAGTTTGGCAAAGATGGCTTAATTATGCATACTGCACCACCCAATTCTTCCTCTATTTTAACCTCAAGTTCCAGAGACAGACTGAATTGGTGCCTGCCCGCCTAAAATTGAGAGCAACTTCAAAGGCTGACAGAGTACAAACTCCACCCCATCCCACCTGTCTTTTCAGGAATCATGGAAGCTGAGAGAGGAGACTATCCCCTCCCCAGACCTGCCTAGCATAGGGCTAACTAAATCTGCATAGGTATATTTCCTACCTTTTGTCTTACTTTACCGTCTCTTCCCCTTTAAAAATTTTGCTCACCCTAAGAGATTCAAAAGATGGAATTTTTAAAATTTTTTTAATTTATTCTAATTTGTTATATATGACAGCAGAATGCATTTCAATTCATATTACACATAGAGAACACAATTTTTCATATCTCTGGTTGTACACAACATTGAGCCACACCATTTGTGTTTTCATAAATGTACTTAATGATGTCCCTCTCATTCCTCTTCCTTCCTATCCCCATGCCCCCACACTTGCCCTCTGTCCCCTTTGCCCTATCTAAAGTTCATCTATTCCTCCCATTTTCCCCAACCCAATATCCTTATGAATCAGCATCCTTATATCAGAGAAAACATTTGGCATTTGTGGGTTTTTTTGGTGGGGGAGGGATTGGCTTTCTTCACTTCGCATTATATTCTCCAACTGCATCCATTTACCTGCAAATGCCATGATTTTATTCTATTTTAATGCTGAATAATATCCTATTGGGTATATACACCACATTTTCTTCATGCATTCATCTACTAAAGGGCACTTAGGTTGGTTCCACAGGTTTAGCTATTGTAAACTGTGCTGCTATAAACATTAATGTAGCTGTGTCCCTGTAGTATGCTGTTTTTAAGTCTTTTGTGTATAGACCAAGGAGTGGAATAGCTGGATTAAATGGTGGTTCCCTTCCAAGTTTTCCAAGGAATCTCCATACTACTTTCCATATTGGCTGCACCAATTTGCAGTCCCACCAGCAATGTATGAGTGTGTCTTTTTCCCCACATCCTCACCAACACTTATTGTTGTCTATATTCTTAATAACTGCTATTCTGACTGGAGTGAGATGATATCTTACAGTAGTTTTGATTTGCATTTCTCTAATTGCTAGAGATGTTGAACGTTTTTTCATATATTTGTTGACTGATTGTATATCATCTGAGAAGTGCCTGTTCAAGTCCTTTGCCCATTTATTGATTAGGTTATTTGTTTTTTGTTATTGTTGTTTGTGGTTTTTTTTTCAGTGTTAAGATTTTTTAGTTCTTTATATATCCTAGAGATTAGTGCTCTGATATGCATGTGGTAGAAATTTGCTCCCAAGATGTAGACTCTCTATTCACCTCACTGATTGTTTCTTTTGCTGAGAAGAAGCTTTTTAGTTTGAATCCATCCCATTTATTGATTCTTGATTTTAATTATTGCACTATTATAGTCTTATTCAAGAAGTTGGGGCCTAATTTGACATGATGGAGATTTAGGTCTACTTTTTCTTCTATTAGGTGCAGGGTCTCTGGTTTAATTCCTAGGTCTTTAATCCACTTTGAGTTTTGTGCATGGTGGGAGATAGAGGTTTACTTTCATTTCATTGCATATGGATTTCCACTTTTCTCAGCACCATTTGTTGAAGAGGCTATCTTTTCTCCAATATATGTTCTTGGTGCCTTTGGCTAAAATAACTGTCATTATGTGGGTTTGTCTCTGTGTCCTCTATTCTGTACCACTGGTCTACAGTGCATTTTAGTGCTAATACCATGCCTTTTTTTGTTACTATTGCTCTGTGGTACAGTTTAAGGAATGGTATTGTGATGTCTCCTGCTTCACTCTTTTAGATTGCTTTAGCTATTCTGGTTCTCTTATTTTTCAAGATGAATTTCATGATTGTTTTTTCTATTTCTATGAAAAATGTCATTGGGGTTTTGATTGGGATTGCATTAAATCTGTATAGTGCTTTTGGTAGTATGGTATTTTGACAATGTTAATTCTGCCTATCCAGGAGCAAGGGATTTCTTTCTTTAGCATTCTGTAGTTGTCATTTTTTTTTCTTTTTCTTTCTTTTTTTTTTTTTGAGGCTATTGTAAATGGGGTAGTTTTCCTTATTTCCCTTTCTGAGGATTTGTCACTAATATATGGAAATGTCTTTGATTTATGGATGTTGTTTTTATATCCTGCTATTTTGCTAAATTCATTTATTCTAGAAGTTCTCTGGTGGAATTTTTGGGGAAAAGACAGAATTTTTTTAAAATATAAGTTTCTTCTATTTTCCTTCAGAGGTGGCTTTGGATAAAACCCATTTTCCTATCCATTTGACTCCAAATATTTCTGGAGCATTGAGCTATGTGTCCTACTCTCTTCCTGGCCAGCATTAGTGCCACAGGTAACACTTTAGATCTCTCTACTGCCTCTACAGAGACAGGGCTGAGATGATAGATCTCACTTTGCCATCCCAATACCGCCATATTGATTATCATTTTCTTTCCTGCTCCTCACCATGCCCTTTTCTGCATGTTTTTTTGAGGTAAGTCACTAGACCTGAATAGCTGGTGATTCCCAGAGTCAAGCCTCTGGCCTAAGATGCCAATAACACAGCTACTCCGAAAAAATAGTCCAGTACTTTCTTAAAAAGTTGCACATACATGTAAAATATGTCTAAGTAATTCTACTTCTATGTACCTACTCAAGTGCTCACACAGAAGCAGACTTGTACATAAACATTCATAGCAGCTTCACTCATAAAATCCCCAAACTGGAAACAACCCAACTGTCTATCAACTGCTCAAAAGATTTAAAAATATGTGATATATCCAGGCAGTGAAAACATGTTCATCAATGGAAAGGAACAAAGTACTGTTTAATGCTTCAACATGGATGAATCTCAACATTAGATTTAATCAAACCTGACACAAAATACAGATACAAAGACCACTTATTATAAAATTCCATTTATATGAAATGTCCAGAAAAGGCAAATATATGTAGAAAAAAAAAAAGAATTCACAATAGCTAAACTGTAGAGCCAACCTAGATGTCCTTCAGTGGATGAATGGATAAAAAAAAAAATGTGGCATTTATACACATGGAATATTACTTAGGCACTAAAAAAATAATGAGATCATGGTATTTGCAGGGAAATGGATGGCATCAGAGAAGATTATGCTAAGTGAAGTTAGCCAATGCCCCCAAAAAATGCAAAATGTTTTCTCTGATATAATGGGGGTGACTCAAAGTGGGGTAGGAAGGGAGAGCGTGGGAGGAAGATTACCTCTAGACAGGGAATAGGGGTGGGAGGGAAAGGAAGGGACAAGGGGAATAACAAGGATGGTGGAAGGAGACCGTCATCATTATACAAAATACATGTATGAAGATGTGAATTTGGTGTCAACATACCTTATATACAAACAGAGATATGATAAATTGTGGTGTAAAGGTATATTAAGAATTGTAATGCAAAAAAAATAAGAGAGTTCATGTATAATGGCATAATTTGGCGTGAACATACTTTCTATAGAGTTATGAAAAATTGTGCTGTGAATGGATAATTATGAATGTAATGCACTCCACTATTGCCATGTATATAAGAAATAAATTTAAAAAAAAAAAAAGAATAAGACGCCTCTAGGGCTGGGGTTGTAGCTCAGTGGCTGAGCGCTTGCCTACCATGCATGAGGCACTGGGTGCAATCTGCAGCACCACATAAAACTAAATAAATAAAATAAAGAATAATAAAAAAAAATAAAGAAGTATACTGGTGGTTGCCTAGGGTTGGGACTTGGAAAAGGGATGTATGGCAATGGATACATGTATCTTCCTGAGATGATGGGAATGCTCTAAAAATAGATTACAGCAATAGACACAAAATTCTTTTAATTTACTAAAAGATTGTTAAGTTATATACTTAAATCATACAAATTTTATAACATTTACATTGTATCACAGTAAAATTGTTTTTTTAAAGAAAAAAGAAATAAACATTCACAAGAAATTAGTAAAGTTTTCAGAGAGACATGCAGCCTCTAGAAACTTTGGAATGGCACCAGTAATCTAGAGCAGGCTCAAATAAGCTTTAAGGTAAGTAAAGCTGGGAAAAAGCAAATGTTATATTAGAAAAAGATTACTTGAGCAGAATTTTTGAACCAGAGTCCAAGGTTACTCTTATTGTGCAATTTGCAAAACATCTGTGTGTAAATGGGAATTTGGTCCTGCCAGGAACCAGATTTATACTGGAGCTTCTTTCACAGCAGTATGTCTTCCCACACATCTCTATAACATAAACCTTGCCAGGCCCAATCACAAAGCTGGACATAGATATTTGTTTTTTTAATCTGTATTGACCTAGTTTTCAGGCCATATTAAATCCACTTCCCAACCACTTCTCTTATTCTCATCCCCCACCTCATGTAATAGCCCTAATTGCCCTAGGGCCAGGTACCAGACAATTAGGAAAAATCCTATGCCCTGGAGCTTGAAATTATTCAAATTAGCCAACCCCTAGGGAGCCCAGAATCTAGAGCTGTATTCATAGCTCCACCTGTTATCCTGCCCCTAGAGAAATCCAGGCCCTGGTTGGTGGCTCCTTTACAGCTATATATAAGAAAGTGCCTTCTTTCATTTAGCCAACGGTCAATGTATTAAGCATCTTTAAAGAGTATTAATGATAGAAAAGATGTTTGATGGCTAAGGAAGGAGAAATCCCACACTGGGACACTGGAATAAATTTACAGAAATTTCTCATGTGTTAAGATCTTTGTAAAATCAGTTCCATTGGCCTGGAAGTATCTGTCCTTGATTTTCCCTCCAAGGTCTATGTATCCAACATTTGTTTACTCTCATTAAAAAAAAAAAAAAAAAGCGAGTAGTCACAGAACTGATTTTGACAAAGAGCCAAATAATGTGTTTAAAAAGAAAAAGGAAAAAGCAGTTACTACTTTCCCAGAATGTTACTTATGTCCTATGAGACTTTTGACAAAATGAGAAGTCACTAATATTGTGACAGTTCAGTAAACCTCTTTTGTGGTACAACTGGAAACAAAGTATGTGCATGCTCATAAAATTTAAAATTGAATTATAGTCTTAAAACTTGCTAAACCTCATTGATTCCCTTCAAGACTGACTGATGTGCCTGCTATTTACAGGGACTTCGGTTAATTAAAAATACTCTTCATCCTTCTTTCTTCTAAAGAGCTAGATGTTAGAGTCACAGGGTACTGGTTGAGCAAGCAGCATTTAGTGGTTCCAGATTGTCTTTGGTAAACTCTTACACACAAAAAAAGTCAGCATAGTGACGTACTTTACTGAAGAGGAATGCTCTGTTTATTCTCCTTTCCAGTTTGTCTGGAAGACAGTATCATTCTCCCTGCTCAGAGGCCAACTATTCAGACTGCTCACTCTTGCAGTATCTATACCTATCACAAATGCGTCTTACCCACCACATCTTATTCCTTGCAATCTCTACCATTGATTTGGAATTGTTTTTAAACTACTCTGGAGCTAGCTTCCCAACATTCATGGTGACTCCAGAATATATGGGTTGAGACTAGATGTAAGACCTCTCAAAGAGCAAAGAGGTTAAATATGGAAAATCTGTTCACGTGAGAATGAGATTTATAGAGATTTATTTTTTCCACCAGACAAAATTCATTTGCATTTCTATGGACTTTTGAATGTTCATATAATTAAGTCATCGAATTATGTATTGGGAGAAAACAGCCTATGGAGATGATGTAAAACACCCTAGTCCTGATATACCCCCTTCACTAGATTTGCAGTATTAAGTGATTTTTTTTTTTTGCAGTAGGGGTAGGTTTTAGATATAATTATTGGATAGAGTTCAAAATTTCCTTAATAAAGGGCACCACTGTCCAACAGGAAGAATATAATATAGTAGCACAGAGGAGTTTATTAAATTTCCTTGTGACAGACAGTAAGTTCTGAAAGAATATGGCTCAGCATAGCTTCTAAAACTTTTAAAGGGGCTAAAAACTTCTTTAAGAGCTGCAAACATTAAAAGATTTTATTCTTGTATGTATTCACTTGTTCACATAAACATTAGCACTTTACCCGCGACTGAACCAGCTATTGTCAAAAACTTGGTAAAAGGAAGAGAAGATGCTGAGTAGAAGCAGATTGCAGATCCCAGCTCTTCTGGAATTCAAACAGGGAGACAATAGCTACTCAGGGAGATGGGTGACAGAGGAAATGCACTGAAGTACAGTATTATGCTGTCAGTGGAAAGACTTGGAGAGACTCAGAGATCCAGCAAATTCACAATAGTCAAGTTGTGATTCAGCATAGATGACAGTCAATAGGTGGGTAAATGGATAAAGAAAACGTGGTATATATGGAAAATGCATGGAACTGGAGATCATAACGTTGGGCAAAGTCAGTCAAACTCAGAGAGAAAAACATCATATGTTTTCTCTTACATGTGGAAGCCAGAAGGAATCAAAGGGTTCCGTGAAAGTAGAGGGGAAACCATCAGGTACAGGAAGGGATGTGGTGGGGGAGATATGGGGAGTGATTTTATACATGTATAATATACCACAAGGAAATCCACCATTCTGCATAATTAATATGCACCCTCTAAAAATGCTAAATGATTAAGAAAATGGTTATATTCTCAACACTTTCCAGAGCTAACAATGATAAAAGGGAAATACTTACCAAATAAAAAGTTCTAATTTTGAGAAAAAGCAGTCTGAGGATTCAAGAAAGTGGAGAGTCTTTTCTAGGAGGGTCAAGAACATTATTCGTCTTTCTTTTCTAACAGTTTTAAACAATTAGAGGAAATCTGTGAAATACTTATTTTCTTGTTTATCTAATCAAATTGATTCATTAATTACCCTAAGAAGTAAAAGTGGGGTTAGCACAGGGAGTGAATCAGCTCAGGTCTCTTATGGCCCTGCAGGGACCCACCTGGACTCGTCACAGTTAGGGACAAAGTCACTAGGTCCTCACTCGCCTGCTATGTTCGTCAGCTTTTCTTTGCAGTGACTGAAGTACCTGCCAAGAAGCACGTAGTCCTGGAAAAGTTTATTTTGCACACACAGCTTCAGAGGTTTCAGTCCCCTGCCTACTCACTACTGACTCCATTGCTCTGGGCCACAAGATGTTCTGGGGTAGAACATCATGGAGGAAGGGCCAGTAAACAGCATGGCTGAGACTGAAGTAAGGAGAGGTTTTCTTACAATATCCATGTCACTGTAAAATGACTTTTGTCCTCTCATGTCTAGTAAATTTTCATTTGGGATAAAATTATTAGAGTTGTGTATTTCATACTAGGAGACCCACATGTTAAGCCTTAGGGTACAGGAATTCATATTTTGTCTAGTCATCTTAAGCACACTTGAGCCAAAAATCATTTACCTATTTCATTTTAGACATTCGTTGCAATCCGTGGTTAAAATAACAGGATATTACTCAGATTCTTTTGATCTAAAACAAAAGAGCTCACTGCAAATCAGAATTTCTTTCCATGGCATTTTGTGGACTTAAATTTCCTTTCCGTTCAGTTACTAGTCTTTATTGGAAATATAAGTCAAAAAGTGCAACTTGAATATTTATACAAGTTCATTTAACAGATACTCATATAATTCATATAATGATGACCCTAGTAACTATAATGTAAATGAGTCAGAATCACAGGACTTCAAGGAGGGACACAAGCCTGTGGACAGGCTGCTGCTACTTTGGTGTTTTAAAAGACTATATTATACCTATCTGAGCACAAGTAGTTCAGAAGTACAAACCTCTGATAAAAATCCTAGATCCACTTCTACTTAAGCACAGCAGAAATGAGCAATCCTTCTGTGGGTCACAAGTAAAGGATTAATTTGACATCCTCTCAGTATGGCTGACCTTTAAATCAACATAAAATATCTGCTCTACCAAACTCAGAAAGAGAATGCAACCTTATGCAGCATCTGATGAAGTTCCAAATAGCTGAGAGTTGAGAGAGACTAATCCTGGCATCACTTAGCAACTCTAGCTTTTAATGAGTCCTCCTCCCTGAGACACCAGCACTTTGGTTGCCTGTTACTATTAGGTCTCTTTAATTTGGATCAAGGGTCCATCCTAAATTCCCAGGCATCCAGTCCCACTGGATTAATCCCTGTTCTCAATAATGATGAAGGGATGAAAGGAAAACATCACTTCCCACAAATCCCAATTAATTTTAACTTTCCCTCCATCCCCTCCTTTGCACATATACCACACACACACATGCATACTCACTTCCTCCTTCAAGTGATTCATTCTGAAGTAATAGAGACATGTGGAGAATCCCTATCTGCTGCTTCCCATGGCAACTTGGTCCAGCAGGGTAGCAGCTGCTGTCCTGGAGGTGAGCCCCAGGGCTCAGTGGTTTCTCCCAGCTGTTCTTAGGAAGACAGAGAATCAGTTGCCATCTCCCTACAGCAGTTCTTGTCAACATGCAGGGTTTTGCATGTGTTTCCCAGTGCTTCAGCCATTTCTTTAGTTGACCCCTCAACTACCATGTCAATACCACCATCACAGCCTTAGTTCATTATTACTTAGTTCATTATTACAAGAGTATACAACTCTTCCAGAGAAATTGGCCCTAAAGTTTTTCTGTACTATGGAACTTTTCAAATTTTCCAGAAAAATTCCACTGATAACAGTGGAAAAAGGATAGGTAACATCCAGAGTTTTGAGGCTTAGCATAAAGTTGTACAGATATGGGCAACTCTGCAGGTACACATTGCTTTGATGTCGCATTTCAGCCTAAAACTTCATGTGATTTTTGAAATTTATTTCATAACACAATTAAGTTTTTCTTAATGTCTCTCTCTATATCCCAACCATTCAATATCTTAGTAATATTAACATTCCCTGTATAGGTATTCCACCTCTCACCTCCCTTGCCTACCTGAGAGACCATGGTATTTCAACTCAAGGAGTGATGGTGATGGTGAAGATAAAGAAAATGACTATGTTAGCTAGGCACAGCAGTGGAAACCTATATTCCCAGTGACTTAGGAGGAAGGCAGGAGGATTGCAAGCTGAAGGCTTGGGCAACTTGGCAAGGCCTTTAGCAACTTAGCAAGATCTTGTCTCAAGACCCAGTAGTAAAGCACCCTTGAGTTTAACCATCAGTACAAAAACAAAACAAAACCAAAGGAAAGAAAGCAACTATTCAGACCACAATAGCTAGTTTTTATTGAGAAATTACTGTATATCAGGAGTTGTGCAAAGCAACCTTGGCAAGCATTATCTCACTGAGTTCTTAAAACAACCATATCTTATCAGCTAGGACAAGTGTTGCCCTCATTTTATAGATGAGCTAAATGAGACACAAAGAAGTTAAGTAACTTGCCACTTACAAACTTTCATCTAGAAAGTTGAGGGTTCACAATATGAACCCTAACAGTGGTGGAATTTATTGATTTCTTATTCATCCTTAGAAAAGGGTCTGACAGCTTCCTACCATGAATCCCAATGAGACTAGACACCCAGAAACTCAGGAATCTCTTGCACAAACAAATACAAATCCTAGAGTAAGTAGGCTGACAGAGTGTTCCCAACAGAGCTACTTAGGCACAGAACATGAGAAACTAAATAACGCCTAGATAAATTTGTCTGTTAAATTCCTTGCTGCTTCTCAGGTATTTCTTTATGCCCAGACATAAGTCACTACACATGTTCAAGATGGAAGTTATTTCATGAATGAATTCTCTTTCTGCGAGCTATAGAGCAGACATTCTGTATGGGTCACAATGAGAGACATATGCTCTAAGGCACATATGCCCTACTAGGTTTAGTGTCAGGCTTCCGGATGGCCTCTGAGCTCTGTTTTCTTTATGCCTTAAAGCAAGACTCAGGTTCTTACCTGTCTTGTGTCTCAGAAATAGCTTTTCCCTTAAAGCTCTTCACTGCACTCCCATCAGAATTCCCCAGGCAATGAATGAACTATAAGCAACTAAGAAACTTCACCCAAATTGAGATAGATCATTATAACTATCTCTTCCGGGAACACTGAAGTACCTGCGTGAATGAAGTCCCAGGAGTATTCTGGCCTGTCTATGATTCCCAGCTAGATATGAAAACTAATTCTAAAGGGTAACTGAGTTCTATCTAAAATAGGTTAACAATAAAAGACCTTCTCTCAGATCCCCTTATTTTTTTAGCTAGCCACACACTATTTCACTTACTTTAAAGATGTAGCATCTGCTTTCATAACAGGTCTCTACAAGAACTGTTTGCTTTAGCAGTAAGCCAGTGTCTCCTGAAAGGCTTTGGCTAAAGCTCTAAGTCACTATTTCAAGAGCTTACCTGAGGGTCAACCTGGGAGATTTCCATTTTAATTTTTGTTCCAGAGATATATCTTTTTTAAAGGAGAGTTTTATAGACTTTTTCATCCAGAAAACGGAAACCTTCTCATGTGTTTGCCAAGGACTTTGAACTCAATTTAATATTCAAATAAAGTAATAAGTTTAAGGGCTTGCTAGCATCTTATAAATACTCCAGGTTGCTTCTGAAACTACCAACTCTAGTTGCACATTAGAAATTTTCCCTGTTTCAAACGTCTTCAATGGAGCCTAGGGTTGGGACCCAGGTACTGGAATATCTCAAATATTTTCCAAGGGGATTCAAGGGAAAAACAAGAACCACCTGTAAGGCTGAATGACCACTTGTAAGTGAATTATTTTGGTCTTTATTTTAATTTCAGTTGTCTTATTTGTACACTAAGTTATTTATCCCCAAAAACCATAAATGCATAAACCATCAATTTTATAATACTGGACAGATTTATATCTAAGCAGTCTTTCTCAACCTTGCCAGTCCATTAATTCACGTGGGAAACCGCTAAAACTCCTGTTGCCCAGACCTTACCTTGATTCAAGTAAGTCATCATCTCTGAGATTGAGGCACTGATAATTTTTAAATCTCATCAGCTGATCTTACTGTGTAGAAAATTAACTTTTCTATACTTTCTCCCCCCTCCTATCAATGTCTTAAAACAAGCACTGTTCATGGATGAAATTATTAAACAAGTCAAGTTGATGTTCAGTTTCCAACCAAAGCTTCCTGCGGCCCTTCTTTGCCTCTGATGCCTCTGAGCATCTGGTACCCTTCAAGCCTGCCCCAGGGGCACTTCCCCACCTCACCATGTATCTCCTTCTTTCTCAGGGAGTATGTTCCAAGCCCACAGAAACTGCTAGTGCTTCTAGTCTCTTAAGATCTGACTAAATGAGTGCATCTCTTTTCAATTTTCTTTTATTTTTTCCAAATATTTTTATTTTTTTTTTGCAACCCCTCCTGATAGCTTTGGAGGAGGTATATAAACATCTTTTTAGCTAAGTTTGGACTGACTCATGAATTTTGCTTTTCAATTCACTTATTCACTTTTCAATTCACTTATTCACTTTTCAATTCACTTATTCAATTCACGTTATTGTTTTTTCAATTTTCTAATTTACTGACAGCTGGATTTTAAGACTTATCTATATTATTTGATATCATTTAACTAATATTGGTCCAATTGTGTAAGTTTTTTTTGACATCTCTATCTACCACAAAACATCTACTTGGAACATTAATTGCTTTTCAAACTCTACCATCTCACAATGCAATCATTGCAATGATTTGCCATTGCTCTTACGGAAATGGAGCACAGATTAGTGTTTTCCTGGGGATAAGAAAGAGGTGGGAAGCCGGGCACTGTGGCACATGCCTGTAATCCCAGTGGCTCAGGAGGCTGTGACGAGAGGATTGAGAGTTCAAAGCCAACCTCAGCAAAAAGTGAGGTGTAAGCAATTTAGTGAGACCCTGTCTCTAAATAAAATACAAAATAGGGCTGGGGATGTGGAGTTCAATCCAGGTATCTCCTGAAGAAAAGAAAGAGGTGGGAGCAAGAGGAAAGTGGGTGCAGCTATATAAGGACTTGTTAAGGGAAATATTTTATATATTAACTCTATCAGTGTTGAGATATGGTTTTAATATTCTGAATGTACTACAGTTTTGCAAGAAATTTCCATTGGGGAAAACGGGGTAAAGGGTAAATAGGTTTTCTGTTATTTCTCACAAACACAAGTGAATCTACAGTTATCTCCAAATGAAAAGGGGTTTTTGTTTGTTTGTTTTTGAGAAGAAGTAAAAAGAAAGTTTATCGCTTTGCTAGCAAAGGAGAAACACAGGGACTCCTGTCCCTGAGGCTGTGATTCTCCAAGGAACAGGGGGCTTTTAAAGAGGTGATTCAAAGTCTACATTCCATGTATTCTCTGTTGGAGTTGTAATTCACTTGTTAATTTGGAAGATGGTCATTTCTGAGATCTGCTGGTACCAGCCCCAAAGTCTGGATTACTTCTTCCTATAGTGGGTGTGTGCAAGAACAGATAATCTGCCTAAAATGGGGGAGAAAGGTAATCCTGTTTCCCTTGAGATTGGGGGGAAGATGAAGGAGGGGTAGGAAGAGAGGAAGAGAAAGAAACATGTCCATTTTTTTTTCTTTCTTTTTTTTTAAATTTTTTTTTATTGGTTGTTCACAACATTACAAAGCTCTTGACATATCATATTTCATACATTAGATTGAAGTGGGTTATGAACTCCCAATTTTACCCCAAATGCAGATTACAGAATCACGTCGGTTACACATCCACAATTTTACATAATGCCCTATTAGTAACTGTTGTATTCTGCTACCTTTCCTATCCCCTACTATCCTCCCTCCCCTCCCCTCCCATCTTCTCTCTCTACCCCATCTACTGTAATTCATTACTCTCCTTGTTTATTTTCCCATTCCCCTCACAACCTCTTATATGTAATTTTGTATAGCAATGAGGGTCTCCCTTCATTTCCATGCAATTTCCCTTTTCTCTCCCTTTCCCTCCCATCTCATGTCTCTGTTTAATGTTAATCTTTTCTTCCTGCTCTTCCTCCCTGTTCTGTTCATAGTTGCTCTCATTATATCAAAGAAGACATTTGGTATTTGTTTTTTAGGGATTGACTAGCTTCACTAAGCATAATCTGCTCTAGTGCCATCCATTTCCCTGCAAATTCTATGATTTTGTCATTTTTTATTGCTGCATAGTACTCCATTGTGTATAGATGCCACATTTTTTTAATCCATTCATCTATGGAAGGGCATCTGGGTTGGTTCCACAGTCTAGCTATTGTGAATTGTGCTGCTATGAACATCGATATGGCAGCATCCCTGTAGCATGCTCTTTTAAGGTCTTCAGGGAATAGTGCAAGAAGGGCAATAGCAGGGTCAAATGGTGGTTCCAATCCCAGCTTTCCCAGGAATCTCCAAACTGCTTTCCAAATTGGCCGCACCAATTTGCAGTCCCACCAGCAATGTACAAGAGTACCCTTTTCTCCACATCCTCGCCAGCACTTGTTCTCTATCATGTGGGGCATGGATAGTTAAGGGTATTCAGCATCAGAGCAGTCCAGAGGACCACAGTGGCAGATGGTAGATGACTGGACAAGGCATACCTAGGGCAAGGATCATGCTAAGACAAGAGTAAACAAGGCAAAGCATTATGTTGTTGTGAACAATTCATCATTTCACACAGAAGCAATTAGTATTTCATCCAGTCTCTGAAAACCTGAAGACCGGTAACTCATAATCATACCAGTAAAAACAGATGGAGTTTATCAATGTAGGAGGTTAGGAAGATTTGTAAGTCTATGACATCAGGCTCAAATTAACTCAGGACAAATTTGCAACTCATCATTATTAGGCACTTCCACACAAGAACTCTTCCTTTATAGTCTCCAGCTTTCCTTACTTTTGGTAGGGCTGACCCAAGTGTACATTTTAAGGCACAGTAAGCACACACAGCATTGTTTTTCCTTTTAAATGTCCATATAGGACTGTGCTTAGGCTAAACTTTTCTACCAGGTGTTTAAGACCAAGTTGGTCAAAACCAACGTTGTTCCTATCTACTGTTAAAAGTCAGCTGAGATTCCTCAGAGATCATTCTTGGGGACATGTGTAAAGCCTCTTGGTCCCTTTAGCTCTCCTCTACCAGTGGTGCCATCTGCCAGAATGGGGTCAGGGTCTTGCTGACCATATGTGACTTCTCTTGGAATCATCAGGGATATTTCCATCTCCGGTGACCCTCCTCTTTGCAGAATGTGCCCTGGTTGGCTTCCTGTTCTCTAGGGTCCTCTCAATCCTCTGATGGCAGACGGGATGACTCACCAGAGCTGCAGGGCCCAGAGAGGGCCCAGAGGGGTCATTGTCTGGGTCCTGGCTGACTATAGAGGGCAAAGGCCAAAATGCTGACTGCTTTTTCCTTGGAACTTTTACTTCCTTGAATTTGGTCTCCAAGTTTTTTTATTTTAAACACCCAGAGGTCAGGATCAGCACTGTCAGTCAGAATTATATCTTATCTGTTCTATAGGTGATGGATTATTATCTGAAATTGACTCAGGTTGTTTTATTATAAGTAGCGCCTCTGTAAAATACTAACAGGCCTGATATTATGATGCCTCCTGCTTCACTTTTCTTCCTAAGGATTGCTTTGGCTATTCTGGGTCTCTTGTTTTTCCAAATGAAATTCATGATTGCTATTTCTATTTCTATGAAGAATGGCATTGGAATTTTAATAAGAATTGCATTCAATCTGTATAATGCTTTTGGTAGTATGGCCATTTTGACAGCAATGATTCTGCCTATTCAAGAGCATGGGAGATCCTTCCATCTTCTAAGGTCTTCTTCAATTTCTTTCTTTAGTGTGCAGTAGTTTTCATTGTAGAGGTCTTTGACTTCTTTTGTGAGGTTGATTCACAATTTTTTTTAAGCTATTGTGAATGAGGTAGTTTTACTAATTTCTCTCTGAGTGGATTATACTACAGAGCTATAGTAACAAAAATGGCATGATATTGGCACCAAAACAGACACATAGACCAATGGTACAGAATAGGAGACACAGAGACAAACCCACATAAATACCACTATCTCATACTAGACAAAGGCGCCAAGAACATATGGAGAAAAAAAAAATAGCCTCTTCACCAAATGGTGCTGGGAAAATTGAAATTCCATATGTAGCAAAATGAAATCTCTCACCCTATACAAAACTCAATTCAAAGTGGATCAAGGACTTAGGCATTAGAACAGAGACCCTGCACCTAATAGAAGAAAAAGTAGGCCCAAATCTCCATCACATTGGCTTATGAACTGACTTCCTTAACAAGACTCCTAACGTGCAAGAAGTAAAATCAAAAATCAATAAATGGAATGGATTCAAATTAAAAAGCTTCTTTTCAGCAAAGGAAACAATTGATAACGTGAAGAGACAGCCTACAGAATGGAAGAAAATCTTTTACCACATGCACCTCAGATAAAGCATTTATCTCAGGATGTATAAAGAACTCAAAAAACTTAACATCAAAAAAATTAACCCAATCAATAAATGGGCTAAGGAACTAAACAGATAATTCGCAGAAGAAGAAATGTAATCAATCAACAAATATATGAAAAACTGTTCAACATCTCTAGCAATTACAGAAATGCAAATTAAAACTACACTGTTTTCATCTCACTCCAGTCAGAATGGCAATTATTAAGAATACAAGCAACAATAAGTGCTGGTGAGGATGTAGGGGATAAGGTTCACTCATAAATTTCTGCATATTGGTGCAACCACTATGGAAAGAGGTATAGATATTCCTCAGAAAACTTGGAATGGAACCACCATTTGTCCCAGTTATCCCACTTCTTAGTTTATACCCAAAGGACCTAAAATCAGCATACTACACTGACACAGCCACATCAATGTTTATAGTAGCTCAATTCACAACAGATAAACTATCGAACCAAACTAGGTATCCTGCAACAGAAGAATGGATAAAGAAAAGGTGATATATATACACAATGGAATATTACTCAGGCTTAAAGAAGACTGAAATTATGGCATTTGCCCATAAATGGATGGAGCTGGAGAATATTATGCTAAGTGAAATAAGCCAATCCCAAAGAACCAAAGACTGAATGTTTTCTCTGATGTGCAGATGGTAATTCACAATAATGGGTCAGGGGGCTAGAGAAGAATAAAGATACTTTGGATTAAACAGAGGGAAATAAAGGGAGGGGGGCAGGTATGGGGATAGGAAGGATAGTAGAATGAATCAGACATTATCACCCTATGTGCATTTACATGACTGGTATAATTCTGCATCACATAAAACCAGAAGAATGAGAAGTTATATTCCGTTCTGTATGATGTGTCAAAATGCATTCTACTATCATGTCTAACTAATTAGAACAAATTTAAAGAAGAGTTTAACTATGATGCTGTAATAAAAATAAATTAAAACACTAATAGGCAGCAGTTACAAAGTTTATAAGGAAAATACAAAATGAAATTAACAGAAAAAAAAAACATATTCAGTTTGTGTGATAGCTATGAGCCAAGTAAAATGATTTTTATAATCTTTGACCTTTACTTAGTCTTGTATTATATCTCCTGTTATTTTGAGATCCCAGTAATCTTTACAACAAAATTCGGTCTTTTGAACACAACTCTAAGTGAACTCAAGTCTAGACAATTTTGGAGCCATTCTAACATGGAATAAGGTGGAAGGCAAAGCCTTACCTCAGGTAAGGAGAGGCTCTTGACAAATAACACAATACACATTACATCTAAAACACAAATCAAACAAAGGCCTAGAGAGCTTTTAAGTTTCTTTTTGTGTAAAAAGTGGCAAATGCTTTCAAACATTTTATAATGTAACCTTTAAACTTATCAGGCTGTTTTTATTAGCTTCCAAAAATACATTTAAATTCCTATACCAGAGTGAAAAGTAACACAAAATTGTATATATAACTTATCAACAGGTTACTTTATCCAGCTATGAAACATCAAATGACATGAATAAATACCAACCAAATCTGTTATTTCTATTCAAATCTGAGACTATTGCTACCGATAATTTTAGTTTGGAAAAAAGCTACTTGGTAAGATGCTCTCTCCTAAGCTTTACACTTAACTAAGTTTAACTTTTAAAGTACACTTTAGAACACTGAGTGTATGGTAACAACAAATCACAGGTTTGCATGGGTTAGCAGTGCTAGCAAAAATCAAAGGATAGGGCTGGGGTTGTGGCTCAGCAGTGGAGTGCTTGCCTAGCATGTTTGAGGCCCTGGCTTAGATCCTCAGCACCACATAAAAATAAATAAAAAATGAGGGTATTGTGTACAACTAGGAAATAAATATTTTTTAAAAACCCCAAAGGATAGCTTTAACTCTATTATACATTTAGGAAACACTGTTAATGGTCAGAAATGGACTTAGTCAAAGCAAACAAATATAAGACAGGTCTTCAAAAGACAGTGTAGCCCTTCCATGTCAAGGTATCATGTATAAAAGAGAGCACTTATTGGTTATCTTGCTAGTAAATTTACATAGATTTTCATCTTATAAACTTTTACATAACACTTAGACAAGGCTTACAGACAGGTTCAGAGACATACATACATCAAGTAACATATATTTAGGGCGTCAACTATATTGTTACAACCTAAAATAAGTTGTTTATTTAACTTGTTACAAATTAATCATTTAAAAGGCTTTAAAACAGGTACAAACCCTAATTCCTTTAAGCCTTATTTTTCCTAAGTAATAAAACTTTTGCTTCATATCAATACATTAAAATTCAAATAATTTTGACTGACTGCTAATTATAGCCAATATAATCACAAACACAAACGTTTTGAGATTACCTATTACAAACCTTCTGTGAATTATTTAGACATTCACAACTTGTAACATTCTCAGTTTTATCCACTCTTTCATATTGGACTTTAGCACAAGAATATTACTTTGCCAGACAAAATACTTTCTCATCCAGAAATATTTCTTTGACCTTCTAATTTTCTATACTAAAATATATTTCCATACCTATAACTTTCATTTATACTTTCTAGTTTTTGATTCTTTCTTAAATTCATATTCTAAAACAATCCTTATGAATAGTATCTGTTCATTTACAAAACAAATTTCATCTCAGGAGAAGGTTGGATAATCCAGTGAATACAAAAATTGTGTCTTAACCTTCTTCAACCCATTCAAGGGGTTGAAGCACAGGACATCTTTGAGCCTGACCTGTCCCAAATGAGAAGATTTTTTAAAAATCCCTGCATGGGCTAACATCAACGTATCCTCAACCTCACTTGGGACTCTCTTCCCCAGACTCTCTACATTCACACAATTCTCCATTCTGTTCCAGAGAAATGGCACCTAGTCCCTCTGTCCAAAGTGGGGGCACAAATCCTGCTCTGCATCCCAGTGATTCAGCTCTCCTTTTCAATGTCATTTCTTCTAGGATGTGAGCTATTTCCCATACCAAGGGAAGCCAAGTCAGAAGAACTGCCAGCATCCATCATGCTGAGCCTTGAGCCAGCCTTCTCAAGACTTGGTTTTGGGTCCAGAATGTCAGTCCGAGCTGGGCATGGTGGTGCATGCCTGTAATACCAGTCATTGGGAAGGCTGAGGCAGGAGGATTGCAACTTCAAAGCCAGTCTCAGCTACTCAGCGAGCCCCTCAGCAACTTAGCAAGACCCTGTCTCAAAATAAAACATAAAAAGGGCTGGGGATGTGGCTCAGTGGTAAAACACCCCTGGGTTCAAACCCTGGTACCAAAGAACAAAAAAGAATGCCAGTCCAAGTCTGACTCCCTCATGAAAAGTTTCCCTGGGGAGTTCATGGGTATATTCCTAATTTTTCAGCCTTTAATTCTTTTCAAATATTTTCTATGCTCCTTTCTTTCTCTCCCGGTATTTCTACTACATGTGTGTAGGACAGTATGCTTACTAGTGTCTCACACTTCTCTGAGAGTCTATTCATTTTTCTTTGATTTTTTTTGTCTTTGTTCTTCATATTATGTCATTTCTATTGATTTATTATTAAGTTAGCCGATTCTTTGGCCTGTTCATATCTACTATTAAGCAACTGTAAGGATCTTTCTTTTCAGTTACTCTACCTTTCAACTTGAGAATTTCCATTTGGTCCTGTACCCAAAAAAAAAAAAAAAAAAAAAAATCTGTCATTGATTGTTATTCTCTGTTTGATGAGACATTATCATCATACCTTGCATTGCATTTTTTAATTTATGTCTTCTTTTTGGTTATACATGACAGTAGGATGTATTTTGATATATTATACATACATGTGGAGTATAACTTCCCACTCTTGTGGTTGTACATGGGAATAGGAAAGGCAGTAGAATGAATCAGACATGACTTTCCTATGTTCAGATATGAAAACACAACTAGTCTAACTCCGCTGCATTTTTAAAGCATGATTTCTTTTCATTTTTAGACCAATTTTATAATGGCTGCTCTGAAGTTTCTGATAAATCCAACAACTGATGCTTCTTACAGGTGGATCCTATTGCTTGCTTTATTCCTGATTGTGAGTACGTTAGGTAATAATTATAGCAAATCTGGGTAATGATCCCCAAGTGCTTTTTACTGCTAGCCTAGTTATTTTTTTAATTGATGTGGCTATACTATTTTAGTGAAGTCTGCTGCCCCACACTGAAACCTCTGACATTTCTCCTCAGAGGATAATGCCTTAGGCAAGACGCAACCGAAATGATGGTGGTTTTAGGGGCTCTTTTTTCTCCTGATCTCTTTGTTAAGCTATTTGCCTCTGTTGGGCTCCTCTAGTTGCTGACTGATTGCTCTGCTGTTTAGATGACATGTTGGGGCATAAATTTCTCCCTAGTCTGATCCAATTAAATGTAAGCCCCTTTGCAGAGGCAGTTTTTAAGGCTAGCTTTTTATGTTTGTTCCCTCCTTAGAAGAGCCCTTACCTTTTTCTCTGGTTCCCTCTAATAAAGTAGCTAACCTAAAATCTATCTTGTTGCTCTTATGAAGCCAACAGGCTCCTCCTGTTTACCATCAAACTGTCCATTGTTTTCAAGATCGCTGTTAGATTTGAATTCTTGCCCTGTTTTACCTAAATCGATCACTTTGGGGGAGACGGTCAGCCCCCTCTGTTTTACAAACCACTTCTCTACCTAGGCAAAATCTCTGACGCACCAGAGCTCAAGGCTGGCACAGTGCCTGCTGCTCTCAGAGATACGCCTGCTTCATGATCAAGGCAGTACGCAGCACTGTAGTCTTTGGTTTCTACTTGCCTCTCCAGTGGGGTCTGCTCCATCCTATGAGCAAGTTTAGGCAAGGGTCCTAGGAGACCCAGTATTCCAGTTTGCCATCCCTGGTTTAGAGCCTTGACCATATAGATTAAGGTGAACCTTCAACCTTTCAGCTACAGCTTGCTGAAGTTTCAACCTCTGCACTGGGAAGAATGAAAAAATGCTTATGGACTATCCCTTCTGGGAAAAACACAATGACTGGTACTAGAGTTGGGGCTGGGAGCAGCAAAGGTGGCCTCTCTTCCTGATGACACCTACCGAGAGTTGAGGAACTCAGGGAGAAGGAACAGGTTGTAGTTCAAGTGCCACAGACTCTTACTATTCTTACTGAGACAGGTTTTCTTGAATAAATGTGTCTCCATTTTCTGTAGGCTCTTAAGGCCCTTTCCAGAAACTACTTTATTTTATGTGTGTAAGTATTATGAATGTTAGGTCACAATTCTCTACACTGATTAAGAGTCTTCACCCCAGAGGAAGAGGACTATGGTGCTCCTAAGACTGCCATGGGAAGCCAGTCATAATGAGCTGTGGAATGCAAACCAATAATGCAGCAGGGTGCCCAGGTTTCTTTCAATTACCTTTAAGGAGTAATCAGTAACTTGTAGACAAACAACTCTGAGCGTAACAGGTGGAAACAAAGGGAGCCAACTAAGAAAAGTGTCAAAAAGGAAAGATCCATGGGGCCAAATCCTAACAGGGTCTCCTGAGATCATTGTAAAGTTAGGATTTGTGGCCACAATCTTTTTAACATATTTTAGAAGGGAAAATTTCACTGGTAGCAGAGGTGTCCTAAGAAAAGTCTTCCTGGTCACTGACCCTACCACCCACATGAAGGAAGGATTGACTTGTAGATGAAGCCCCAACCCTAATGGAATGGTCTCCATGACAGTTCAAGAAAAGACCAACTAGGGTCAAAAACTCCCCCCACCCAAAGTGAAGGAGGAGTTTAAACTCTGTATTGGTGAAGACTGCAGAAGGTGCACCCCACTTTTCCTGGATAATGCCAAACAATAATGAATTTGGAAGTAGCCCTAGGTTTCCTTTGTTGTTCTCTTTTCAGAGATAATCCACTCTCTTTCTCTTGAGAGTGTTCTTTGCTTGAGCTTTACTTTCACTTATAGTAAAATTCTCTTGCTCAGCTTTTCATGTCTAACTTTTAAGTTTTCTTTGATTGGGACATAAGAACCACAGCTTGGGGCTTCAGCTCTGCATTTGCCTGTGACAGAAACATCTTGATTCATTAGCGAAGTTCTAGGACTGAGTCTCAGAAAAGGAATCCTTCACCTTCCCTGAAGATTCTTAGACCTGTATGCAAATTCTCAGTAGCTTCTACACTATTTACCAAGAACAGGAGAAGTGGCTTTGTCAAACCAAAAGTAAATATATTTTTCTGTGTTTCCACCCAATAATAAGTATCTTCTTCTCATTATATCACATAAGCAAAATCAAATGAGATTGCCCATCACTAGACATAAAACTGGCAGGCAATACTTGAACCACAGTTTTTCTTCATATTGATCACGTTCCACATTTAACCTTGGAACACTATCAATCTGACTACAGTGGTTTAATACCAGTCTTCTCATCCAGAGCATAAGCTCCATGGATGTGGGTGCCGTTTGGCCTCAGCACCTATCAGACTAGGCATATGGGATACAGCCAAACTAATAGCTGAATGAACATACACTGAGAGTAAGAACTGGTATCAGCACATTAATATAGTTGGAGGCTTTATAGAAAATTGAAAATCCTGAGTGAACATCTAATTTGAAATTAGCTTAAAGACTAGGCCATCCTTAGGAGTGAATGCAAATCTAAAATATCAAGAAATCAAACTACAATTACAATAAATGTTCATCTCAGAAAGAAATATAATATCTCATAACAGAAGCCTGGAAAGAAAGGGGAAACTCATTCATTTTTCTTGGTGAGAGTGTGGGCCTTATGGATTGATCATACTTTTGACAAACCCAATGATTTAGACCATCTGTTGGCAGAATCCATTTCTTTACATCATGATCTCTCTTCTGGATCCACATCTCACTATCCAGATTTTGAACTGACCCAAAAGTTCAGAACCAACAATATTTATAAGTCGTGTAGCATCTAAATTCTTCATGTAGTTCATCCCCTGAACCACTTACTTCAGTTTTAGTACTCCTGATTTCTTTAAAAACTAACAGCCCCCTTCTTATGGGGGATTGACTCAAAAGATTACCAAAACTGAGCCTATGTTTGACTATGGCTATATTTTGTCTTCTGTGAAAATAATATGGATTTTTGTTTAGGTATTATGGCATTACTTCCTCATCACTGAGACTCAGCCCAAATCCCCAGAAAGCTTCAAAAGCAACATACATCATCCCCAGGATTATTTTTATGTGCTTATTATTTCTTAGCGTCTGAACAGTAACAACTGGAAAACATAAAAGAAAATGATGAACAGTAAAATGTTAAACAAATAGCATAACACAGAGTATGTATTTTTACTATTAAACTCATTATCCCCTAAGTTTTTGATGTTTCCCACCTAAATTAGGAAGGAAGGGAAGGAGGGAGAGAAGGGCAGAGCAGAGCTAGGTTCTTAGGCTACTCAATAAAGTGAGAAGAAAGGAATTAAAGCTTTCAAGTTAAGTTGTAAAGAGGGAAGTGAGACAGAACATGACCCAGAAATACCTGCTGTGCAGTTAAAACAATGCTAAAATTATTCCCTGAGGTTCACAGATCTTATTTCACTTCTCTGAGATAATGTTTACACCAAAACTACCTACAGGATTCTGAAATAGATATTATAATAATTTTAGCCAATTTATCAATAGGTATTACAGAACCAGTTGAGCCATGTTCAAAATTAAATGGCTTGCCATAATACCAATTCTAAATTTATAAAAGCTCTAATAATGTCATCTATGTATGTTAACTCTTGACAAGGAAACACGAATTTAAAAAAAAAGCACAAATAAGTTTACCATCAATAAAGATTTTTTGAGGAAGGTACAATGAAAGCGACATCTTGCTGGGCATAGTGTTGCATGCCTGCAATCCCAGCAATTTGGGAGTCTGAGGGAGAAGGAATTGAAGTTTAAGGCTAGCTTTAGCAACTCAGCAAGACCCTGACTCCAAATAAAAAATTTTAAAAGGGTTGGGGATGTTGCTCAGTGGTTAAGCACCACTGGGTTCAATCCCCAGTACCATCCCCAATGGTGACATCTATTTTGGTAGCCATCATGAATCACAGATTACAAATTACTCCCAAGGAAAATAGCTAGCAAAACAATTCTATCAAAACATATCCCCATTTCACCTTTTTAGGATTATTTTGAAATATTTAATAATAAATCTCCTTTTTTATTGCTTCCATTTCTTCCTGAAATCTAAACAATGTTTTCTGAACTGACCACCCCAATAAATTTTGGTTACTTATATTCTGAAACAATCAACAAATGACTATAAAATTATATATTACTGAAAATTACAAGTCTTGCTGCGGAGAACCTACATCATCTGCTACCACATAGCATACAGTTGGCATTAAAATGACTTTGCAATTTGCTGTTCTAACAAGACTTTAACTATTCCACCAGTAGGCGCTTTTCTGGGAAGATGAAATACAAATAATTTAATTGGGTTTTTATGAGGCTCTTTTCCATAAATCCATTTTTTTTCAAATTATAGAGACTACTTAACATTTTTACTTTTCAGATATTTTACTTTTCATATATATCAAGGAAACCCACAACCTCAAGACATTGGATTGCTCTACTAGCTCATCAATCTACTCTTTTTTCTTTTTCGAAAATTCTTTTTAGTTATGTATAATAAATATGAGGAGACCTTTTGACATAATCACAAAAGTATGGAATACAATTTTTTCTAAGTCAGTCCCCACCACTTTCCCTTCCTCCCCCACTCCCCCTGTTCCCCACCCTCTACTCTACTGATCTTTCTGTGATTTGTTTATAGTTTTTTAAAATTGATGTCTCGTGAATATACTTTATGTGAAATTTACTTGCTATCTTCATGTATGTACATATGAAAGTTCAGTCAGACTCATTACACTTGTTCCCTTTCCCATCCCTCCTTCCTCCCCTCGATCCCCTTCATCTACTTGTTGTACTAATTTGTGGTCCCAACAACGTGTGTACCTTCTTCCCCACGTTCTCACCAACATTTATTATTTGTATTCTTGATTTCTGCCATTCTGACTGGATGAGATAAAATCTCAATGAAGTTCAATTTGCATTCCCCTAAATACTGGAGACATTGAGCATTTTTCATACATTTGTTGACCATTTGTATTTTTTTACTTCAGGAAGTCTGTTTAGTTCTTTTTCCTATTATTGATTGGGTTATTTAAGTAAATGAGAATAGTGATTCAATATATCAAAATCTCTGGGATAGTATAAAGGCAGTTCTAAGAGGAAAGTTTATATTATTGGGTTTATACATCATAAGAATAAAAAGATTCCAAATAAATAATCTAACATTATATCTTAGGGCCCTAAAGAAAGAACAAACCAACACCATAATCAGTAGGTGATAGGAAATCATTAAAATCAGAGCCAAATATACACACATATATATATCAGTGAAACAAACAATTGTTTTTTTAAAAGGAAAAACAAAATTGATAAACCCTTAGCTAAAGTAACCATGTAAAAAAGAGAAAACACTCAAATGAACAAAATTAGAGATAAAAAAGGAAATATCATCACAGATGCTACTGAAATCCAGAGGATTATCAAAAATTATTTTGAAAATTTATATTACAATAAGCTAGAAGATGCTGACAAACTCCTAAAGACATATGACCTGCCCAAATTCAACCATGAGGGTACAGAAAACTTAAACAGATCAATATCAATTAATGAATTGAAGCAGCTGTCAAAAGTCTTCCAACAACGAAAAGCCCAGGATGGGATGGGTTCTCAGCTGAGTTCTACAAGACCTTTAAAGAAGAACTAATACCAATCCTCCTCCAATTAGTACATGATATAGAAAAGGAGGGAACACTACCAAGTTAATTCTATGAAACCAGAGTCGCCCTGATACCAAAACCAGAAAAGGACACATCAAGAAAAGAAAACTTCAGGCCAATATCCTTCTTAACAAAATATCAGCAAACTGCATACAGAAATACATTACAAAGATAGTGCACCATGATGGAGTGGGTTTCATCCCAGGGGTGCAAGCTGGGATCAACACATGAAAATCAATAAATGTAATTCACAACATAAATATACTTAAAGAATTACATAATCACCTCAATAGATGCAGAAAAAGCATTTGACCTAGTACAAAGTTTTACATTCATGTGTGAAACACTAGAAAAACTAGGGATAGAAGGAACTTACCTCAACTTATAAAAGTTGTATGTGACAAAACAAAGGAAAACATTATACTGAATGAAGAAAAACTGGCGGCATTTCTTCTAAAAATAGGAACAAGACAAGGATGCCCACTTTTACCACTTCTATTCAACACAGTCCTTGAAAATCTAGCCAGAGCAATCAGGCAAGGGAAGGGAAATAAAGGGATACCGAAAGAAAAAGAAGAGCTCAAATTATCTCAGTTTGCTGATGACGTGATCCTATATTTAGAAGACCCCCCAAAAAAACTCCACTAGAAACCTTCTAGAGTTCATAAATGAATTCATCAAAGTAGCAGGGTACATAATCAATTGTATTCCTATACTCCAATAATGAATCTGCTGAAAAATAAACTAGGAAAACTATCCTATTCATAATAGCCTCAAAAGAAAATAAAATAAAATATCTGCAAATAGATCTAACAAAGCAGGTAAATGACCTTTATAATAAAAACTATAGAACACTAAAGAAAGAAATTGAAGAAGACTTTAGAAGATTGAAGGACCTCACATGTTCTTGGATAGGCAGAATTAATATTGTCAAATGGCCATACTACCAAAAATGCTTCACAGATTCAACATAATCCCCATCAAAGTACCAATGACATTCTTCACAGAATGAGAAAAACCAGTCCTGAAAATTGAGACATCCAGAATAGCCAAAGCAATCCTTAGCAAGAAGAGCGAATCTGGAGGCTTCATAATACCAGATCTCAAATTATACTACATAGCTATATTAACAAAAACAGCCTAGTACTGTTTTTGAAAAACAATGGAATAGAAGACACAGAGACAAACCCACATACCTACAGTTATCTGATACTAAACAAAGGTGCCAAAAGCATATGTTGGAGAAAATATAACCTTTTTATCAAACGGTGCTGGGGAAACTGGAAATCCAGGTTTAGCAGAATGAAATTTAACCCCTATTTCTCACCCTGCACAAAATAACTCAAAGTGAATCAAAGACTAGAAATTAACCCAGAAACCATGCACCTGCTAGAAGAAAATGTAGACCCAACACTCTAGCATGCTGGTACAGGAACCAACTTCCTTAACAAGAGTCCTAAAGTACAAGAAATAAAATAAATAATCAATAAGTGGGATGGAATCAAAAAGTTTCTGCACAGCAAAGAAAACAATTATGAGTGTGAAGACACAGCCTACAGAATGGGTGAAGATTTTTGCCACCCACTCCTCAGGGCATTAATATCCAGAATATACAAAGAATTTAAAAAATTTAACACCAAAATAAATAAATAATCCAAGCACTCTACTTTTTACAATTATTTTGACCATTCCAGTCCACCAATTCTAAACTATTTTATTAGAAATTTTGTCATCCTAATAGGTCTTCCTCACTACATTGAAAGATAGATCTTAAAGCAGAACGCAAATATCTAAAAAATATCCTACCTTCTAAGAAGCTACAAAGACTTAAGAAATCTCTCTTACTTAAGTAATAACTCAGCTTTGGGACTGGGATGTAACTCTGTGGTAGAATGCTATTCCCCCAAAGCATGTAGCTCTGGATTCAAACCCCAGGAAAAATAACTCATCTCTTTTGTATCAACAGGTTATTTTGGTAGTCTTTTCAAGAATTCACTGACTCTGAAATTGATAATGCAAACTTTCAAATAATTTTACTTTATATTACAAAATCAATGATATTAAATATGTCTGTTATTCCCATTTATGAACTGCTTTTATAATTAAAACAACTCCCCATCAGTGTTTAAATGGATAATGGAGACAAGTCCAACAGGAAATCTTAAAATGTACTACATTAAAAAAAAAAAAAAGAAAATCATCTGATTGCTTTTTTACAGGATATAAAATAAGCTGGAGGCTCTTCATAGTTTCAGTCCTGAATTGTTTTATCTAGTAATCTTCTTCTATTATCACTATATTTTAAAAAGTTGAGAGCCACAGCCAGGTCAAGATGGTGCCTGGTATTTTGCCAGAAGGGGCGGTTCCTGCTGCCTTGATGCCCGCTACTTTTGAGTTCTCGTGAAGTTTCCTTGAGTTCTCGGGAGTTCACATGGGTTCGGGAATAAAGTTCATTTCTGCTTGAATCTACAAGTGGCTCGTGACCTCCTGGTTATTTGTGCCCAGCCAGACTGCGGCAAACTACAACTTTCCTAACTTGATTAACTTAAAATATTATTCTATTTTTCTGGTGTGTGAATCTTTGGGAGACACAATAAGACCACATCTAAACCACAGTACTCACTTTGCTTACAGAAGGTATACAAGGGCATTGGACTCACCCGGTAACATCATTTACAAACTATTAAAAAAATATCACATATATTCTGATGTAATATAAATAAAATATGTTTTTTCACTTCTAACATTGAATGACCAAAAAAATCAACCAGTCTTGTTCCACAAGGTTGCTCTGTCATGTAGCTTTATTCTGAAATCACCCCAATTCTATTAAGACATTTATGGAACATATCTTATTAACTCATGTTAAGCCATGCAAAGAGAAATTTAGGTATGAATATATGGAGGATTGATGGAACAGTTCTTTTTCTTGGAGCTAGAGTTTGAGGGATTAATAAATAGTTCGCTTTTTTCTCCTCCAAGTTCTAAACCACTTGAGAATTCAGTGTAAGAGCATCTTGCTCTATTGTTACCTCTTCATTGTTCTTGGAAAACGAAGGACATTATACATTGGTCCTATGAACTTCACTGGAATGCAGATAAATGGCCTACTTCTATAACATTTCTAGGGTAAAAGTTGCTGATTCTGAAGAGTTTTTTTGGGGGGGAATGAGCTATCTTCCTTTGGAATTTTGTCTGCCTCTTTCTTCCTGTCTTCCCAATCAGATAAGTCATTTCACCTCCCCTAGTGAGGCCTAAATGGCTGGGGGACATGGGGGTATTACAATGGAAAGTGCCCTATAAAAATATGTAGCCAAGGGAAAGGAGCTTGTCCATAGATGCACAACATCTATGTGGTACGATGGAGGAATGACAATATAAAACTACCACTTATTGTTGAAACTGTTTCTACCTTTGAGGAACATGCCTATAATCACCATCTCTACACAGAGATTTAAAATAAATTAATGCTAATTAGTATCTCCAAAAATTCTCTGTTCACTAGAAAATAAACATTAAAAGATAATTCTTAAAAGGGTAAAAGCAACTCTCAGATAAAAATTAACATGTCAAAGAATATATTTAACTCAATGAATAAGAGAACTAGGAAGATGTTAACAACTCATTCAAAAAGGCCTTCATAAAAACATACATAGGCAATCAAGAGTGCTGAAATGAATGCGCAAATTCAAAATTCGCTCATGTAACCACAGGACAATAAAGTTGTGATAAAATCCATTTATATTTCTTTGGACAAGCATGACTTGAATTAATATCATTTTTCTAAAACTTAAAGTTATAAATTCACTTAAAGATAGGAAAATGCTGGGCTGCAGTTGTGGCTCAATGGCGAAGTACTTGCCTAGCATGTCTGAGGCCTGGGTTCCATCCTCAGCACCATATAAAATTAAATCAATAAAATAAAGGTATTGTGTCCATCTACAACTAAAATAATAATTTAAAAAAATAGGAAAATGCATAGATAATTCAGGAGTCTGCCCTAGACAAAATGCTCAGCAATTATTTGTACATTTCCTCAACTTGTGCAAAAGTATGATATGATTTGGTATATTCTATTAATGAGAAAAATAAGCTGTTAATGAGACAAATAACCTGTTATATCTTAATCCACATTATCACATTAATGTGAAGAAACTTCTTCTATTCTCTTCCAAAATATTATTTCAGAGTTAAAAGTATGAAATGTGGAAAAAAACACAGAATTTTTATCCTGTTTTATAAGTCACCATGATTTCCTCCTCTTCTCCACATTCAGGATTTCAGTATCCATTTTTGCTAGTGCCACCTGAGGTGCATTGTCTGGCCTGGGGGAAGGGAGATGGGGACTTCAATGAGGGATTCCTTCCTATCTCTTATCTTCCCATAAGCAATCTTACGCAAAATTATCTGGCTCTTCTAGTCTCTTCCAAAAATATTCATGAACCTATTAAATTATTTCCTGATTCCTCCAGGACTTTGCTCTTTATCTCAAAACCAAACCTTTACTGCTCAAAAACCTTATGTCTATTGAAAAGTCCTCTTATTGAAAATCAAAAATCTTGGAATTAAAGATTTTTGTTTTTCTTTTAGGTCCAATTGCTATTATAAGACTGAAGGGAATAGCCCTGACTATCGCTTTTTCTTATGCTCTTTGCCATAATATGTGTAATACCCCAAGGCAATGAGCACATTCTTCAGAAAAGGAAGAGTGTGATATGCAAGGGAATATAAGACCTCATTTTAAGTACACATTTAGATCTAAATTATATATCCCACTTTTAAATATGCAAATATAACTATTTTATAATAACTTAAAATATGAGCCAGAATATTTAGAACATGATTAGTAAGTATATTAAGTATGAAAACAAGTTCAAAGAGAATAAACACTATACAAATTTAAAAAAAAAACATGTACTTATTAACTTTTGTGATCAATATAATGGATATACATTAGTTTGCTAACATAAAAAGGGATTCAGCAGAATTCAGCTATCAGTCTGCTACATTCTCCTCAGATGAGAAAATCACTGGATTCACCTCTGAAGACTATTTCTAGGGAAGGCTCATTTTACTCTTTTAAAGTGGTTTATGTTTGGAAACACTACCTGAATTAATCGTGTTGATGTTAGTAAAGCCAGGTTTGATTCCTAATACCACCTACCTTATTCTGACTGGTAACTGCTATGATACAAAAACTGTAGATTTTGATTTGCCATTATGTACATCTAAGGCTGTTTGGGAAACACAGTGAAGGTAAAACAGGAAGATGGAGTTTACAGTTTGAGGAAAGCAACAGCTGCTAGACATCTTGAGAAGGGATTTCAGGACAGAACACAAACTTGAGTTGATCCTGCATGCAAGTGTAAGAGACCAATGACTCAATGAAATGACTCACCGCGTTTTCAAGTAAACTTTGCAGCAGCAGCTCTTCCACTCCTGAGCTCAGTATTTGAATTTACCTTTAATGACAGCCTCAGTCTGGAGAGGAAAACTTAAATTCTTTCAGCCTGCTGCAGAGAAAACATTTTAGATGCTTACTTCCAAAAATAACTTGGTTAATTGCTTTCATAAGACATAAATCTGGCAGCAGATCCTTTGAAAATAAATACTGCATGGATCTAATCATCTAATTAGTTTAGACAAGCCACAACTGTGTTTTAATGGCCCAAACTATAACATCGTTGGATGCACTGCATAATTTTTAGGGGAATTAAGTTGCTTTTTTTTCCTTTTCATTTTTTTTTGCTATTAATAATAGTATTTATATGCTCTCAGATAAGACTTGGAATGATACACAATATATCATCAGTTTTAAACTGAAAAGAAAAACAATTATGATTAAACACCTTCCAAATATTTTCATTTTTCTATTTTTGTATTAGCTTTTTTCAGTCTTTGTTTATCTTTAAAAGCCTCCAAGCAAGAAAAAGAGAACCATGAGAATAGTAAGAAAGGGGGAAGGAAGTCTGAGAGGAGGATAAAGGAAGGGAAGCAAAAGAGCAAATAGATGAGGGGTTGATCATTAGCTGTAAGCAACAGCAACTGACTCCACATAACTTCAAGGGGAAAAAAAAAGAAATTTATTGGACACAGAATAGCAAGAAAAGACAAGATTTGGAAACAGCAGGAATGGGGACATAAACTAAGGGTTACTTTCTCCCAGGTGGGATCTATCAGTTCTAAAGATGTCCCATCCCTCCATCGCTGTATCCTCAACACAAATATTAGAGCATTGGACCACACTTGTTTGAGCTCATGCTTATGCTTTGGCTAAAGGAGATCCAGGTGCACTGCACCCTTGGGAAGACTGTTGAACAGAAGACTAGTAAAGAAGTTAGAGTGAGGAGCCAGAATTAGCCTAAGTAGAGAGAGAGAGAGAGAGAGAGAGAGAGAGAAAGAGAGAGAGTGTGTTCTTTGAATTTTGTACATATCCAATGAACAAAAGCACACTTTTTGAGACTTTTGCTTGTTTTTTGGGAAGTGTGGTGGGGCGAAGGTTCACAAGGATGATTGACGGAGGAGGGAGGCTGATGTTTCTCAGGAAACAAATTGGTAAATTATTTTTCCAGAATAGTAGTCTGAATAAAAGATAATCTCACTGAAAGTTATCTCTTGAAATGGATTTACATATGACTACTTTAGGGCAATATGTATAGAAAATCCATCTGAATAACACTTATGTTTCAAAGACATATATTTCTGAGTTTTCATCTAAAAATAGCAATTGATCTGGATGCTAATAAATTTGGAGCTCCGAGAATGTTGCCAGGAAAAATGTTTAATAATAGGTCATTTAATAGTATATGAATAAATTATATCAAAGATAACTGAAACAGTTTACTCTCTTTTATAAAAGATTGTATCAGTATTTTTCATTGCATTATTTATCCAGCATTTTTTAATAATTAAGCAAAGGTAAATTCCAACAATCTGGATGAAATATTCATGAAATTAGAATTAGTAGAATCCAAATTTTAAGATATTTTGTTATCTTGGTATATTAAAATTTCATTGAAAATGGTTTTTTAATTCTACTGAAATTACATTAATACCCATTTTTACATAAATTTTAAATATCCTAGAAGCAATTCCATGTATTTATTTCCCAAAATTTAGTTTCAAGTTTTTGAATCTGAGAATAGAAACTTTCAGAAAGACAGGACCTAAATAGTAACAAGAAGTGAAACGAAAAGGAAATTTATTTTGAAGGAGCTCATACAACCAACATAATTCAAGACAGGAGTTCCTTCAACAAAATATGTCTGGAAATTACAGGCAGGCTGAAGGAATGGGAATTATGTGACCACATGCTAATTAACCTACTGCTTCTTCTTCCTAATTATGTGACCTTATTAAGTTACTTTAATATTTCTAAGCCTTAGTTTACCTACCAGTAAAATTATACTCTGGTTTGGATAAATGTGCTCCAAAGGCCCACATGTTAGAAGTTTGGTCACCAGCCCATGGCACTATTGGGAGGTGACAGAACCTTTTAAATGTGGAGTCTATTGGGACATCCTCTGATCACTGGGACATGTCACTGAATGGAATTTCAGGAACTTGGTTTCTTCTTCTCTCTCTTTTTTGCACCCTGGGCATGAGGTAAGCAACTTCGCTCTACCCCCACAATCCTTGCCACAAAGTGCTGCCTTGCCACAGGACCAAAAGCAACAAGGACACTCAATCTTAGACTGAATCCTCTAAAACTGTAAAATAACAAAAGCTTTCTTTTATTAAGTTGCTTATTTCAGGTATCTTTTTTAATAACAACAGAGAGCATTCTAACACAAGTTTGTTGTGAGGACTAAATAAGTAAATGTAGTATGCATGTTGCGATGCCCAACTCTTGGTGAGCACTGATAGTTATTAACATTATTAGTATTGCACCACAGAGATAAGGATCATTAGTTTTGGGGCTGGGGATGTGGCTCAAGCGGTGGCGCGCTCACCTGGCGTGCGTGCGGCCCGGGTTCGATCCTCAGCACCACATACAAACGAAGATGTGTCCGCCGAGAACTAAGAAAAAATAAATAAATGTTAAAATTCTCTCTCTCTCTGTCCCTCTCTCTCACTCTAAAAAAAAAAAAAAAGGATCATTAGTTTGTACAAGAATGGAAAAATGACATCACAGATATGAGGAAAAGATATTCCAAACTATGGAATTGTATTTCTGTAGCTAGTCAGTGAATTATTCGTCACCAAGCTTATATACAATAGTATCTAAGCATAGCAAAGCATTGGTCTGAACTTCCCATCCAGCTCTCCTAACCTTGAAACTAGCAGATGACACTAAAATAAACAATGAGGGCAATGACAGTCCTTTCTCTATATAGACATATTATTTCCATTTGACCATTCAAATGCAGTTATGTGATTTGCTGTCTGGTATGAATAAAAAAAAAAAAAAAACCGAGATCTCCTTCCTATACATTCTGTCCATGCTCAGCAAGAGCTGTGCTTCTCAGACAATGAAATCTGTTTCCATCTCCTTTCCTAACTGCTCTCTTTGAAATCTTCCTCCTTCGAAGGCACTGTAGACAGAAGTTTCCCCATAAAATGCAATGTTCAAAACCAGCAACCACTCATGAGTGCTCTACCTTTTTGGCTATTTGGATGTCAGGTGTCTCTGGAGCTGTAAGTTGCGGGCCCATTGCATTCATTAGGAACCCTGGACTCAGTGCCTAGTGCCAGTGAGCTTGCAAAGGGCCTAAAACAATGTTCAGATCTGAAAAAAAGTTTTATAATCTCCAAAATGCAAAAAGGAAAACAAAAGTTGAAGTAATAGACATTGAAATAAATGCCTATACAACCTATTCGACTTAATCAATTATTCAAGTAAATTAGTACTTATAAAAATTTCATTCTGCTTGCAAAATCTTGCAGATTAGGTTTTGGCACTTCTTTGCTTCATAAAACTTCCGGAGAAGTCTCAATGACTGGACTTCTTATATTAGCCAATCATAAACTTAATGGTGCTATTTATAGTCAAGAAATTTTGAACTCAAATTTTTAAAATTAAAATAATAATTTGGAGTTGGAACATAGGTGCACTGGAATGCATTTACAATGACATGTCGAGATGACTCCAAAAATAAAATGTTCATGAACCACTAAAGTCTGTTCGGTCAGGACTGTAGGCTTTGGGAGCATGAGGTGAAGGAGGCATCTCTCAACCCCACAAGCTGCCACCTCGCCTAACAGAAGAGGCTACCAATAAAACAGTAAAAAGAAGGGGCTAGGGTTTAGCTCAGAGGCAAATAAAGTGGGGTGCGTGAGGTGTTGGGTTTGATCCCTAGCACCACAAATTAAAGAAGAAACACACAGAAGATTTGCGAGGTAAGCCTATAAGAAACAGCCAATAGGACACACAGGTGACGGGGACAGGAGGCTTTCTCTTCAAGGACACCTACACTTTTGAAAAAAGTATTTGGGAATTTTAGTCTAGTTTTAGAATAATAAATGATAGTAACATGAATATGAGCCAAGTATTATCAAAAGCACACAGGACAGGGTAACAGTTTTCCATGTTTTCTCTTACCCCAAAACACATAAATTGAGGACCTTTGCATTTCATTCATTCTACAAGTAATATGCATGGACTGCCTATGTGAAGTAAACCAATTCTAGGAACACCTGTTTGACACTTTCCTGGGATGCTGAGAATATTCCTACAAAGTCCGAAGACTAAAGTTAAGAGATTTTCAGATTTATTTTTAAATAAAATATTCACGGGTGAGTGACTTATTCTCTGAAGGTTACAAGCACCAGTAAAATCAACTGAATTGTTTTGACATGCTAGTTCAGGAAAACAAGCGAAAGCTAGTGAATGATTTTGCATTAATACTTTTTAAATTGCACATAATTTGCAAGCATTTTTAATTAGTTTTATTAGAAACACATCAATTAAGACCCCCCCTCCAAACACTTTTTCCTATGACTCTCAGTTCCAAGAATGGTGACAGGATAGAAGGTAATGTTGAGCCAGGTGCAGTGGAGCATGCCTGTAATTCAGGCGGCTCTTGGGAGGCTGAGGCAGGAGGATCTCGAGTTCAAAGTCAATCTCAGCAAAAGCAAGGTACTAAGCAACTACCCTCTCTCTAAATAAAATACAAAGCAGGCTGGAGACAAGTCTCAGTGGCCAAGTGCCCCTGAGTTCAATCCCTGGTACCCCCCCCCAACACACACACACACATACAAAAATAAGACAGGGAGTAGATTAAATGGAAAAGGCACAGATCTGTCTAGTCTCAAGGGTTAGTAAGTAGCCACTGTGCCTCCAGTGTTGGCAACAACCAAGCAACATTCACAGGACACATGGGGGGAAGACAGAATTCCACTAAGAACAAAAGAAAGGAAATGTGACAGCCAGGATAGAAGGGAAGAAAATATGGTAAAAAAAAGAAGAAAAATAAGGAGAGAAAGAAAAGAGGAGAGAGAGAGTTGGAATATTTATTAGAGCATTTCTGAAAACTTGGTGGCTCTGGAGCTTACCCCTCCCACCATCAGCCACCTTTCTCCTCCACACTAATAATGCATTTTGTGACCAAAGGCAAGTAGTCATAATGCTACCTCACTCCTCCAAGTTCTTGCACATGGTGTGAGGATGACCAGAGTGACCAAGCAGGTCTATGAGTAAGTGCGCTGAAATCCTGGTCAGAAGCAAATCTAAAATCTTTTTCCCCTCACCTTTCTCTTTCAATGTGTTTAAAAGAAGGATAAAAGTATATATCATCTTTGATTTGGGGAGTGGGTGTTGCTTTTATGGCAAGTCCTATCTGAACCTAGCAATCATCATACATAGTGTGGTTGATGGGATTTCTTAGAGCAATACTTGGCAGCCATAAAGAAAAGGCATTGTGAAGTCAGAACAATAGGTACATTAATCCCCTGAATAAATTAGTGTTAGATTCAGTATTCTAGATGGACAGGAACTAACAGGATATTGAGTGTATTTGGCTTGGAAAGAAATGCTTGAAAAATTAATCTTCTATTGGCAAAAGAAAGGGAGATTCTATCCAGCTTTCTTATTCGATATTCCTGTGTCATTCTGAGATTTTAACAAGACCTGTTTGCAATCAGGATTTTACTAGCCTTCCAAAAGAAGTTTACGATTAAACCAGAAGAGATATTGTTTGTTTGCAACAAAATATGAATAATCTATTCTGGAGAATTTACTTCTTGCAACCAGGTCTAGACAATTCGTTTTGACTCACACAGTTTAAGAATCACCCCATTGCAGATGCATCTAGAGAACTGGCAGTGCTGGGTCTCCTCACCACAATGCTTCTTCCTGTTAAATGGTTTAAAATGTTTAACAAGCGCATTACACAGCTTTCCAAGGAAACGCTTCCCTTCCAGAGAGTGGATTCTTGAAGCCAATCATTAACACTGGCCTTTGTCAGCGATTCAGACCACACTAGCAAAAGAAAGCTTCTTAGGACAGACCAGGCTCTTAAGGACCCTCTGAAGGGGACACTGGGTGCTTTGTTACTGCTCCTTCACGCGTTGTTAATGGAAGTTTAACTAAGGGAAAGGGGGTCTTTCCTTGTCCCCAGAAACTTGGCGCTTTTTTTTTTAACAATTATTTTCTATCTTTATCATATTAAGACAGTAGCCAAATCAGATCACAAGGAGACTAATAGCTGCTTTCTAATTAATGGGAAGAAGTCATCTAACAGAATGGTCTTTTTCTCAAGTCTGTACACATACCAAAAAGCCTTTGGACAAATTACAGCAGAAAAAGCAAATACTCAAAGCTACAGATAATAGGAATTTGGCTACAGATGAATATTTCTCCACACAATACAGAAAGACTACCAAAATGGATTCTTAGGCCAAGTTTCTTTTTCTTGGAGTAATTTATTACCATGGGGTAGCTTGACCCTTTCAGCTGGTTGGCAATTTATTTTCACCGAATCTTGTTTCTAATTAAAAATTAACCCTATCTCTCGTCATTTGTTGATGCTCTCAGATCTCTTCATTCTCTTCTTTCATTCTCTACATCAGTTTCCACCAACTATTGCCTGCACAGAGAGACTTAAATAGCTCATCATGGTCCTTGAAAACAATTCCCCCTTCAGAGGGCCACAGATGCATCTAATCTGTAAGTTAGTTAGTTGTCCTAACATTTTTTTCTCAAATTAAAATATGGACACTGAATAAAATAAAACAGCTTATTCTCTCTGAATCACCTGTCTCTATCACGGCTCCTCCTCCTCATCTGAAGGCACATTATATGCTAATACTATACTAGACATGAAATAATTAAAGTAATGGTCCCAACCTCCAAATGATAGGGTATTTGAAGTTTAGTACAAGACCTCTTACCTGATATAAGTGGGATTTACATATGGTCACTAATTTTAAAAAGCCAGTTAATGTATGAAACATACATATATATTTTTTCACGTAAGCACAATATTTTTTAACTTAATATTGCACAATCACTCTCCAGTCTTATGACATTGAACTAAGATCTTGATTTTTTAATTTGGATGTGCTGACTAGACTTGATTTCTGCACAAAATTTGGGGTTAATTTTTAAATTCTTTTAAGTGAATCTAAAATTTAAATGTGCTTACAAGGCAAATTAATGCAGAAGCCTAAATCTAAAATTTTTTCACAATATTTTAAAATAACCTCATTGGCTTGAAATTCAAAATAATTTCTAAAAAAAAAATCACTCCCCTTTGTTGTGTCTTTTTAATATACTAATTTCCCACAAAACTCTTTATTTTTGCATTTCATTAGTTTAAATATTTAATTAACTTATCCAATTACAATAACAAGCACATCTGGAACAAACAGTTTAAGAAACTTGTACAACTGACTTTGTGTGTGTGTGTGTGTGTGTGTGTGTGTGTGTGTGTGTGTGTGTGGTGCTGGGGATCAAAGTCTCAGACATGCTAGGTAAGTGCTATACTTCTGAGTTACATTTTCAGCCCTGTATAACTGACTCTCGCTAGCCTATAATTCAACTAGTGGGAACAAAAAATGTGTGAGCATATCAGAGAGTAGCCTGTTGATTCCAAATGGTTAACATGCCATGAGCAATGGTCAGAATATTTACCGGATCAAGGAGAATGGCGGCCGAACCACAAAGTCAGCTAACTGGTGAAGATACTATTCATGTATTACACAAGATATCAAGGTACGATCCAAAAAGTGGCTTGAATTTTCAGTTACAGCTGCTAATAGCAAGTCATTGTTTGGGGAGAAAATGTTTCAAATTTCCTTCTACCCCAACTTTATGCAGAGGAATCCTCACTGAGAAGTAAGACAAGAGCCACCGAGCATATATTGGTTTGAAGAAGGGGCAGAGATTAACAATAATAAACAGACATTCCTGGTACCCCCAAACATTCTTAGATATAGAACATACTAGAGAGAAGTAATCATCCACAGGAATCAACTAGTGACTGTCTAATTGCTTTCAGAGGATTTCGCACAATTGTGAAACCAAAGAATGGGAATAAGCAACAACATATTAAGAGAACTCAACAATACAATCTGGATTTATCCCAGGTTTGCAGGCTTAAAATCTGAAAGTCAATTAATGTTACACACCATACTAATATAAAAAGGATAAAACCACATCATCTTTCCAATAGACATGAGCAGAATTTAACAAATGCCAATAGCTATTGCATGATAAAAACTCTTAAAAAAAAACTGAAAGGAAATACAAAGGAACTTGGTAAAGGACAAATACAAAAGGAAAAATACAACTATTATCTTACTTACTAGCACAAGACAAATGCTTTGCCTCAGAAACAAGGCAAAATGTCCACTCTCACCATTTCTATTCAACGTTCTAATTGTGGTTCTGAAACTGAATACAATGGGTTTTCCTCTTTGTGAGTGGAAAGCCAATGGCACAACCAAAAGATAAAAGAGTGGAGAGAAGTTTATTACCTGCAGCAAGAAAACAGTAGAGTTATTTGCAAAGAAGTTCTCTCCTCAAACAAAGCAAGGGAATTTTATTGAGGAACCTACACAGGAGACAGACACAGAGGAGGTCACGTGTAGGGATGGGCACATTCCTAAGTCTGCTCAATTTAAGTTCATAAATCACACTTTCAAAGAGAAAGATGGCAGACACAAATGCTTCTGGGCAGAGAATTTGTATTATAGTGAACAAAGTTTTCTCCAGTTCAACTAAAAGAATGAATCAGAGTGACTCAATGACCTTGATTGTTTCCTTATAAGTTTCTCGAAAGAGTCTAAGTTGAAACAAAAAGAAAAAAGACAAATTTGAAACATATTAACAGTCTTATAACAAGGTATCATCTTTTTCACCCTTAAGTATAGAAGCCTGCCTTGCTTAGCAGCTAACAGTTCTAGCTGTAGCAATGAGGGGAAAAAAATTAAAGATATGTATGTATTAGAAAAAATAAATGAACAATCTCTTTTTATTTGAGGATAGCATCATCATATATTTACAAACCCTAAGGAATCTATACTCCTTTGGAAAAAAAAATAAAACTATCAGAATTTATAAACAGGCTTAGGAATGTCACAAGTTAAAATTATGCAAAAATCAATTGTATTTTAAACACTAGCAACAAATAATCCAAAAATAAAATTAAGAGGACAACTTTATGGTCAGGTCAGTGAAATATTTTAGAATAAATCTGAAAGTTATAAGAGTTGTCCAATAAGCTACAAAACTCTACTGAAAAAAATTAAATATCTAAATAAAAAGATATTTCATGTTTATCAGTTGAATGACTAAATACTGTTAAAATTACAATGCTCTGAAAATAAATCTATAGATTCAATATAATCCTGACCAAATCCTGGTAGGATTTTTTTTTATAAATTGATAAGCTGATTGTAAAATAATTATGGCAATATGAAGGATTGGAATAGCCAAAACGATTTTGCAAAGAAAAATGTAGGTGGAGAATATCAGAATAATCCCATTTTGTAGTTATAAGGCTACAATAAAAACTAAGGTTATATTGGCATTAGGAAAGAAATATGATCAAAAAACAAAATTGAGAGCCAAAAGAAAATAAATAGTTATATTCAAAGTTAACTCACTTTCAACAGAGATGTTATGCAATTCAAGATAGTGTTTTCAACAACTTCTCAGGCAACAGAATATCTATGTACTAAAAAAGAGAAAAAAGAACGTTTAGATCCTTACCTCACAACATACACAAAAATTAACTCAAAACAGGCCATACAACTAAATATGAAAACTAAAATTATAAAAGTTCTAGAAAAAGATAAACTTTTCTAGAAAAGAAAAATCTTTATAGCCTTAGATGAGACAAAAATTTCTTGGACATGACACCAAAAGCATGACCCATTAAAAACTGATAAACTTGGGCTGGGGTTGTGGCTCAGTGGAAGAGCACTTGCCTAGCATATGTGAGGCACTGGGTTGGAAACTCAGCAGAAATAGATAGATAGATAGATAGATAGATAGATAGATAGATAGATAGATAGATAGATAGATAGATAAAATAAAGACCGGGCTGGGGATGGCTCAAGCGGTAGCGTGTGGCCTGGGTTCGATCCTCAGCACCACATACAAACAAAGATGTTGTGTCCGCCGAGAACTAAAAAATAAATATTAAAAATCAGAGGAGGCAGAGAGGGAAGGTGGGAGGGGAGGGGGGATAGTAGGGGATAGGAAAGGTAGCAGATTACAACAGTCACTAATATGCCATTATGTAAAAATGTGAGTATGTAACAGATGTGATTCTGCAATCTGTATTTGAGGTAGAAATGGGAGTTCAAAACCCAATGGAGTCAAATGTATGAAAGATGATTTATCAAGAGCTCTGTAATGTTTTGAACAATCAATAAAAAAATAAATTAAAAAAATCTCTCTCTTTAAAATAAATAAATAAATAAAATAAAGACCCATCAACAACTAATAAAAATATTTTTAAAAATAGATAAACTTCATTTCGTATAACTACAAATAATTTGCTCTTGAAAACATAGCATTAAAGAAATGAAAAGGTAGGACTGGGGTTGTGGCTCAGTGGTAGAGTGCTTGCCTTGCATGTGTGAGGCACTGAGTTCAATCCCCAGCACCACATAAAGATAAAATAAAGGTACTGTGTCCATCTACAACTAAAATATACATATTTTTTAAAATTTTTGTTTTGAATATTTATTTTTTAGTTATGGTTGGGCACAATATCTTTATTTATCTATTTTTATGTGGTGCTGAGAATCGAACCCAGGGCCCTGCACTTGCTAGGTGGGAGCTCTACCACTGAGCCACAACCCCAGCCAAAAAAAAAAATATTTTTAAAAAATAAAAAAGGCAAACCATAGACAGGGAGAAAATATTTTTAAGTTATAGCTCACAAAGGACTTGTATCAGAATATAGAAAGAACGCTTATAAATTCATAGTAATAAAAAGACAATCCAATTTTTAAATCGGCAAACTTTTTGAATGGATATTTCACACACACACACACACACACACACACACACACACAAAGTCACTAAGCAAATCAAAATATATTCAACATCATTAGTCTTTAAGGAAAACTTGAAACCACAATGAAGTACTGTTTCACACAGAAGGCTGTAATCAAAAGGATAGATGATAACAAGTGTTCACAAAGATGTGGAGAAACTGTGACCTTTATACATTTTGGGTGGGAAAATAAAACAATGCAGTCACTTTGGAAAACAATTTAGCAGCCTGGCCGAGGCTCCCCACTAATCTCAATCACTTGCCAGGCTGAGACAGGAGGATCCTGAATTCAAAGCCAGCCTCAGCACTTCGGGAGGCCCTAAGCAACTTAGCCAGACCCTCTAAAGAAAGTATAAAAAGGGCTGGGGATGTTGTTCAGTGGTTAGATCCCTGGGGTTTGATGCCTGATACAAAAAAAAAAAAAAAAAAAACCACATTAGCAATTTCTCAAAAAGTTAAATATAAGCTTACCACTCACCTTGCAATTCCCAAGAGAAATTAACACAAGCATTCACCTAAGACTTGGACATGAACATTCATAACAGTCTCATTCATGATATCTCCAAGCTGGAAACATCCCAAGTGCTTCACCCATTATCTGTTGTATTGGTCAACTGTTGTATTGTTCCCTAAAGGAACAGACCCAATAAAATGTGCATATAATTGTAAGAGGGAATTTATTAGCTTGGCTTATACAATCAGAGGCTGGAGGGTCCCATATGGCTGTCTGCAGGCTCTAGAGCTGGGAAAAGCAGTAGCTTCTTAGTCCAAGAAGCTAGAAAACTCAGAACAAAAGGGACCAGAGATACAGCCTCAGTCTGAAGCTGAAGATCTAAAAGCTCTCTGGAGAGTCACTGGTATAAACTTTGGTTCAAAGGCTGAGGAATCTGGAGTCTTGAGATCCATGGACAAAGGCTGCAGCAGAAATACACCACAGTGCTCCAGAAGAAGTGAGCATGCGCATGCATCAGTGCATGCGCATGGCTTCCCCTCCTGCTTCCACTTTTTTATTCCATTAGGTCCTGAAGCCAATTGGGTGGTGCTGCCCACCTTCACATGGTCTTTCCCCTTGCTGAGGCACATGCCTGTCATTTCTGGAAACACCTTACAGACACACCCAGAATTGTGTTTTACCAATTTGCTAGGTGTCTCTAATAAAGTCAAGTTGATAGCTAAAATTAACCATCACAACTGGTGAGTAAATTTTTTAAAAGCAGTGTGTCAGCATAGTTGAACTTCAAAAATATTAAGCCAAGTAAAAAGACCCAGACATGGAGGACAGCATATTGTTGATTCATCTTATATGTATTTTTGAAAAACTACAAATCTATAGAGACTGCAGAATAGTGTGCTTAGGCTGGGAATGGGGATAGGAATTGATTACAAACAGCCAACAAGAAAATATTCCAAAACTAGATCTTGGTGGTTATTGCATAACTCTGTGGATTTATGAAAAGTCACTGAATAATACACTTAAATTTTACACTGTAAATTAAACCTCAATAAAACTTTAAAAAAACATTTACTGAGTATTTACTAAATGCAAATAACAATGTTAATCACTTTGCATAAATTATATTTTTCACTTTCATAATGTTTTGGGGAAGATTATGTAAAATCATTTACTAAAAGCTCCTTTTAATGGATGAAGCTTCACTTTATGAAAAGTTAATCCCATTTTAGGTAGTTCAATAACCCCCATTTGAAAGTTTTATTTTGTGGAAGATTTAAAATCCCATTTTTGAAAGATTAAATAAAATAATCTATTACTCTCACCATTTTATGAATCTATTTTTATGCGGTGCTGAGAATGGAACTTGAATGATCTGCCCAACAAAATGTGGCATATAACTACTAGAGTCAGGACGCCAATAGACTGGCCTTAGATTTCTGTTTTTAAAGTACTGCACAAATATTCTCCCAATAAATAACCAGCCTGTTTTCCTTCATCTGGATTATTTAGATTAACAATTTGAGATATGAAATATTTTCTAAATTATTTTATATTCCTGACAATATATCATTTTTAACAGCTGATATTTTAAGTCCATATGATATTGCTGATAGTGGATCACTAGTGACCTCAAAAATTTCATATGGTTCAGTCTGATACAACTTTATTAAATAAAAGTTTCTGAGCTCTTAAAAGAGCTTATAGTCAGGCACATGCTTTTTTAGATTGTAAACTTTTTCCATAAACAGATGCATGCACCATCTTCCTATTAGTACTGATTTATAAAACCTTCAGGCTTTTATACAATGACTGCAAATTGTCCAGTCTATTCAAATCTATTACCCCCATTTTGCTGCCTACATGAACAGCTTGCTATTCTTTGTCTTGGCAGTTTTCTCTTTTCAAATATCTTCACTCGAGTTTCTGAAGACATCTTCATTGTTGTCACTCTTCAGCAGAGGTACATGGGTGATTGCTAATTGGAAGGCAATACAGACTAGACATTAAGAGTCTTTACTCTGGATGACTTTGGATGACATATTATTTGGTTACTGTTGTTTCTTGAAACTGTTGGTTGTTACTTCACAAGCATAGAGCTACACAGTTATTCTCTTACCTCTGAATTTGTTTTCCTAAACTTTTCTAGACTCAGGGTAAGTAAACAAACATTCTATTTTATGATGCTCCTCCACGGATACAGGGAGCAGTATTGTCCTGTGTTTTATTATTAATAGACTGTTCAAAATCCTTCCTTAAATAAACAAAAAGGAGGTACATTTTTTTTCTCAAATATCCTCACGTTTGGAACAAGTATTTCAAAATTTTTACTTCCTATTCCCATGATACTTCCCAAATACCTAAGTATACACAAAGCAAGAAATCCACTTTTAAAACATTCTAGTTTTTCCTGTAGTTGCTTATGATCAGTTATTTGTTCACACCAAAATTAAATGGAGACATTAAATGTTGTCCAAACAGGATCAGCGTGCATGTAATCACCACCATTCATGCCTAACTCAACATGGTGGACTCTTTCGAAGAGAGTCTAGTTTCTGGTTCCCTGATTTTAAGGAAGCTCTCAAAATTCCCCTCTATTATTTTCCCTGTTGAAGAGCTGGCTTAATCTTGCAGATTAGTTTCTTTGCCTAGTCTCCATTGTGTCTCCAGATCATCCTTCCAAGTTTAGAGGTTTTCTCTAGACATGTGCTGTCCAATACCACAGCCATTAAGCACCTGTAATGTGCATGGTTCAGATTGATAAATGCTGTACATGTAAAGTGCACAATTTCAAACACTTACTATAAACAAATGGCATAGAAATGCCATTCATAGCTTTTATAATTATAACCAGTTGGAATGGTAATATTTGGAGTAAGTTGGTTTAAATAAAACATTATGTTTTTACTTAGTTGTAGATGAACACACAGTATCTTTATTTTTATGTGTTGATGAGGATTGAACCCAGTGCCTCATACATGTGAGGCAAACAGTTTACTACTGAGCTCATTTATAAAACTTCTTTTACAAGAAAGGTTCAGAAATCAGCCTTTCTAAGATTCCAGAGTAAAATAAAAACAACAATATATTTGAAAAGGGAAACACACCACTGTGCCTTTTTTGAACTCTGTATTAAAATGTAAGTATAGGGGCAAAAATTCATAGTGCAATGACAACTCCTTCAAGAGGAAGGCATTGCTTTAGTCTTCACAACAACACTGTGGCGTGAGACAATTGTAAACCAGATCCTAGTTTACTACATTAATCAGTAGTAGGTATTCTAGAGATGAGTACATAGAAAGCCTAACTCCATTCAGTGCCTATTGTTCAAACATTATAGTAAAAATACAACAAAAAATAAACAAGATGGGTATGCAAAGACCTAGAAGAGAAGAGATAAGAATTTTAAATGTGCCCAGGAACCTGGCTCCAGCCCAAGCATTTTCTGTTCACTGGTCCCTCTAATACATAAAAAAAAAGCACAAAGACTCCATGAAGAAGACATTATTATTTTCATTATAGAAGGAAGGAAATTGAGGCTCAGGGAGGTTGGAGAACTAATACATGGTGAGCAGTAGAGAATATTGCAGATTGACTCTGGCTCTAAGCTCATTCAAAGTACTATTACCATGGAAGCCCGTCCCTAGAGAATGGCAGGAGTTGTGAAAGTGGTGGGAGTATTAGACCTGCAAATGGGGAGGGGGGAGGGTGAGCACGGAGTAGTCACTCTTTCTCTATATTCCTGATGTAGCTGAATCTTTTTTTAGTATTTTTTTAGTTGTATATGGACACAATTCCTTTATTTTATTTATTTATTTTTATTTGGTGCTGAAAATTGAATCCATTGCCTCACACATGCTGGGCATGTACTCTACCACTGAGGCACAACCCCAGCCCCTGAGGTAGCTAAATCTTGAGCATAATATACTTCATGATAAAAAAGATGCAAAAAAGTGAACTCATATATATATAATCATATATATTTATTTCTATGTATATGTATAGTTTGCAACTATTAGAATAATATACATTATATGTGATATAACATATCATATAATATTTTATTATTTAATATATCAAACAATTTTATATTATTATTAAATAATAATAATTAATAATATTTATAATTAAATATTATTATATTCGATAATATAATATTGTATATAAATCTATATATAAACATATCTTACAGCTCAATAGCAAAAATAGCTAATAACCCAATTTTGAAAATGTGCTAAGGATTTGAATGGACATTTCTCCAATTCAGACATACAAATGTCATATGATTCGATGCTCAATGACACTAACCATCAGGGAAGTGTAAATCAGAACTACAATGAGATATTACTTCACACCTGTTAGGATGCCAACTATCAAAGAAACAGAAGTTAAGAAATGTCAGTCAGGATGAGGAGAAATTGAGTCTTTGTTCACTGTGAGAATGCAAAATATATAGCAGCTATGGAGAATGGTATGGATATTCCTAAAAGAATTTAAAATAGTTATATTTTTTTAGTCAGCTATTTTGCTGCTGTGACTAAAAGATATGATCAGAAAAATTGTAGAGGAGGAAAAGTTTATTAGAGGCCTCACCGTTTCAGAGGTCTTGGTCCATAGAAGGCCAGGTTCATTCCTCCAGGCTCAAGGGGAGGCAAAGCATCATGGTGGAAGAGCATGGCAGAGGGAAGCAGTTCACATGGTGATCAGGAAGCAGAGAGGGACCCCACTCTCCAGACACAAAATACATACCCCACAGCATGCCCCAATAAACCACTTCCTCCAGCCAAACCCCACCTACTTCCAGTCAACCTCAGTTAATCCCATCAGGGATTAATTCACTGATCAGGTTAAGGCTATAACCCAATTGTGGGAGGCCAACCTTACACGTGATTGGGTTATACTCCCCGGCTGGGTGTTGAGGCGCTCAGTTGCAGAAATGTGGCAGAACTTTCCCCACCCTTCTTGGGTGTGAGGGTTGGTGTCTCATGCATGGGTGTGTCTTGCGACAGCCCCATGGGTGAAGCTATGTTCACCTGTTCCTTTGTAATATAACCCCTTGCCCTGTTTAGGATAGAATCTTCCATGGAAGTGCCTTGTGTGTGTCCCCTTCTCTTACTGTGCCCTTGGGTGTGGCCTACCCAGGTGTCCATCAACCTGCTGACATTGAACATCATGAAGATACTCAGCCCCCTGAAACCTGACCCCTTGTCTCATTTGAATAGCTTCCCTCAATAAAAGGGGTCAGGGAGTGTTCTCGCTCTTTCTCTTTCTTCGGACCCTTAAGGTCAGAGGAGCCGTCACAGTGACCCCAAAGAAAAAGGTATTTGTGTCTCTTGGGTAGTTATTTCATGCAGCCCAGTTCGCCCAGTTTAACTAGAGTGACCCCTGAGCCTTTTAGTCGTGAAAACAGAAACCCAGCACCTAATCATTTTTCTTCCAAATCTTCTTGCATTGTCTGACACTTGAGCTTTTGGAGGAAACCACATCTAAACCATAACACATATGACCTACAAATTCCAATTCTGAGTACTTATCCGAAATAAATATCTTCAAAAGATATTAGTACTTCCATGTTCACTGTGGTACTGTTCACAATAGGCAAAATATGGGAGCATAAATGTCCATCAACAGATGAATGGATAAAAAAATGTATGTATGTACACGGAAAAGCAATCAGGCTTAAAGAAAAAAGGAATCTTGTGATATGCAAGAACATGGGTGAAACTTGAGGACCTTATACTAAGTGAAATAAGTCAGGCACAGAAGAATAAATACTGGCCTAACTCTGCTTATGAGAGGGATCTAAAGTAGTCAAACTCATAGATGCAAAGAATAGAATAGTGTTCACTGGGTGTTGGGGCAGAAAGCAATGGCAAGTTTCCAGTGAAAGTTCTAAAATTTCAGTTCTAGAAGATGAATAAATTCCAGAGATCTGCTGTACAGTATTTTGCTTATAAATAACAATACCATATTGTATACACTTAAAAATACTACCTCAGTAAATAAGAAAATAAAGCCCTCAAAAGGAATATTAATATTCTCTGTTTAAATAGTTAAGTGACACCTAAATCAAAATGCACTTTTTCATTCAACAAATAGTTATTGAGGATGATCTAAGCATTAGTCAACAGTCAGTAAGATTTCAAAGGTAAGACATGGTCCTCATCTTCTTAGATCTTAAAATCAAGCAGATGACCAAAAAACAAAAAGAGTGCAAAATTGGGATGTGTGTAGTATTAAGAGGTGTGTATAAGGCAGTGGAGACTCGTACACACTGAAAGGAAAGCAAGGAACCAGGAGATGGGAGAGCAAGAAATGAAAAATAGAGACCAGGCAGAGATATACACGAGAGTTTATTTTCAGAGCTGACAAATAAAGGCGCATCTCTCACTAAACAGAGAGAGGCAAAACACACTTAGGGCAGGCTCAGGGGTTATTAGAGCCAAGCGGGTCCTACTGCAGGTGGTTAAGGGTGGGGTTGTTATGAAGGAGTGGTGAGCCTTTCTCAGAAACGCCCTTGGGTGGGAAAGCGAAATTTTTCTTAAAATTGCTGCTGTCACTTAAGATGGCCATCCAGATACTAAGCAAGGACCTTACACACACAAGCACTGGATGCTGAACTCTGAATGAGGCTGAGGTGCAGACAAGGGAAAATTCCTAAGACCAAGAAAGAGGTTAGGTGATTCTCCAAGGACAGAAGCGTACAAACTGCATAAGTGTGGAGAGATGAACTGCTGGCTGGTTGGGGGACTATAAATGGTTTAGCATGGTACTATTATAGTATGCAAAGAACAAAATAGAGGATTCATTTCACAGGGCCCAAAGAGGGTAGGATGGGATGTGAGGCTTTTTATACCATGCAACAACAAAAAAAGTTTTAAATTTATTATGACAGTGATTTAACATGGAATTTTTAACAGGAGATTAATACAGCCAATCAGATTTACATTAGAGTTACTCCCAGATAATGAAAAACTTGATTGTCAGAAAAAGTTCTTGGAAAGTTTTCTCCTTAGACTTGGGGGTGAGTGGGAAGATCTTGATAATATCTGAAATTCATAAGAAGTCACTTGCTTCTACTTGATACATAAGTGTGTTTGTATATACTACAGTGGTTCTATATTTAAATATATATATTCATATATATACATATATATGTTAGTTATAACTGATTAATTATTATCTTTTGATTATTTATTAAGTATGTTATTTTACTGAGTATCATCTTTCTCAGTTGTCCACATTTGGGATATTTATATAAGGATATATTATAAGGCTTGTGCTTAATTGATTGAAAAAAACAGTTCTATAAAGTCAGAATGGCTTTAGATATCAAATTCCAACACAAATTTTAATCTAGCATGTAAAATCTGATGGGTTTTAGGAGTAAAAAGGAAAGGCAGAAAGTTTCTGATTTTCTTCCTCCTTGTATCTGGACATAGAAGCTGTTCACTAAATATGAAATTATGAAATAAAATGTGAAACTCAAGTCTTCTGAAAGACTTACTGAGAAGTTTCAGGGTGTTAGAAACTGGCACGAGGAGTACAAATATGCATAAGAAATAGTCCCGGTCCTACATTATAAATTATTATCAGAAATAAACATTAATTGTAATACTCATATGATAAATGCAATAACAGAGTGGTATGGGAGCAGATCCTGGTCATCTAACCCTGGCAGAAAAAGATAGCAAAGCTTCCTAGAGAAACTGAGGCATTAGTTAAGTCTTAAAACAATGGGTCAGAACTAAAAAGGTAGGGTGTGGCATTTGGGGTAGCTGAATGGGGACATGTGTATGACCAGTACGTTTCTCTCAACCTTCCACAGATAAAGATTTATGATGTGATCATAATATGAAATTATAATATGTTTACTTGAAATGTAGTACACATTTCACCAGCCATTGCCTAGAGAGCACCCTGCCCACCCCTGGGTTCTCTCTATCTCATACTAACACTCACAGGGAGTTTCTAGTGACCACAAGGAAATTACTGCAGTTGATGAGATTTATTATGAAGGTTAAACTCATACAAAACAAACAAGGTCACTGGCCTGGAAAAGGCCTTTCTTCTGTGTATACTCCTCCTCCATGTCTCCTACAGAAGACAGAGTTCCTTTGGATCAAAGAATCAAAGGATCCTGGAGCAACCAAGGGAAGAGTTCCTTTTGTTTTTGTTCAAAACAGTTCTGGAAAACCAGCCCCAGGCTGCAAATCTCGGAGTCATAAATAATTGCTGTGGTGTGCAGTGAAATTCTGGTGCCTGGGGCAGTCGCTAATGTCAGAGCAAGGGGAAAAGTGAAGTCTGCAAAAGTTTGACGGTAAACTTACCTATACACCCAAAAAGTTTCTTGTGGATACCTTATGGAGAGAGGAAGATTAGCCCAGGGGAAAGGGCGAAGGCTATGAGGTCAGCACAGCTGAGCTGAATCCAGCCTGTCCTGCAAATGATCCTGTGAGCTTGAGCAAGTCATTCAGCCTCCTTGAACTTCAGAGTCCATATATGCAAAAAAGGGAATAATAAAATCTTGTTTGCAGGGATATTCTGATATTTGATACTCTGAGCCTCTAATATGGTGCCTAGTAGTAGGTACTTAATAGTTGATACTATTTCTATCATTGCATTAACATCCTAACTGACACCACTGAGTTATTTCAGGAATTCTAGCCATTCAGTACATGTAGGTGTGGAAAGGAAAGCAGTCCCAGAATCTTCCCTGATCACTGGAACACACTCAGTTTCGCTATCCTATACCCCACTGCTAATCGTATATTAATGAAACATCCAGATAAATCTTACAGTAGTCTCCTTGCACTCATGCACAGCCCTCTCACCCCTCCGACCTGACACTGCAGCCCTCACCTATTTAACTAAATGTCACAGAGGTTTTTCCTTAGGATTCTTCTTCCTGACCAAACTGCCACATCTTAGCACAATGTTTTAACAATCAGATCTACCTACAGTACTGAAAGCATTTCAGTTTATTTGAAGAACACAAATTGTAAAACAAAATAAGACAGGAAGAGATGATTGCAATCAAAAGTTGTTTTTACAATAGTTTGTCTGGTTTTGTGTTTGCTTTTTATTTCATTGAATGTAGAATTAATAACATCAAAAAAAACTTCAAGGAAAAATTGCATTAACAAGACTAGGCACACCTAAGATTACATATCAAACCAAATTCAAGTCCTTTTATGGAAAAGTAGCTTTATATTTATTCCAGCCCATCTCTTGTCCATTAAATATTTCTGTTTTTCTTAAGTACCATGTGTTAAGTAAAGTGTATTCAACTTTGAATGATATCTTCTGTAACTTGATAAATCATATAGAATCTCTTTCCACCCAATAAAATATTTTTATGAACAGATCCTAAAACGATTTAAAAAAAATGTCTTGAGTTATTTTTCTGCTCTACTTCATATCTAGAAAAATTCAAACATTTTTCTTTCAATTGATTAGAAACGATTTGGGGAAGAAAAAAGAACACACTTTTGTAATATAACAAGGGAAGAGATTGTTTTACTTAGTATTTAAGACTGTAATAAACTAAGTTAGATAGTTTGGTTAAAATAGCTATATTGGATATATATGAGTCAGTTGAAATTTTCACTGATGAAATTACGTAGGCAATTGTTAGATCTCACCATCACTTTGTATATTGAAAGCAGTCTAAACACTGTGCTCTGTAATGTAAACTTTCACTGTTAATATACGATGTCTGCCTTATTCTTCCGGATAAAACATTGCATCAAAGGTTTAACTTTGCAAAGTGGAGGATTTTTGATAATTCAATGAAAGTTTCTCCTGTACTTAGGAACAGTTGACAATGCTCTGGGCTGTGGCAGAGAGGGCTTAGCTGTTCCTTCAGGCTCGACGTTCTCCTTTCTTACTGTGGAGTTATTGTAAGGAAGTGACGGCTCCTTCTGAGATGGCATTTCCTAATTCCATCTTCTTTTCATCTACAGATGGGCACATAACTGACTTGTCCCAGTGGAAGTTGAACAGTAATGATGCAAGCCCCTTCTCTTTGAGGTGGTTAAGAAGTGGGTGTGCCTTTCCTAGCCACAAACCCTCTTTTCCTGTTGGATGTCAACACTCAAGATGACCTGGAAGGCCATGTGTTGAAGATAGCAGCCCCCCACCAACTTGGACCTCACATTGCACAGGCAAAGCAACCCCTTTGCCCCCAAGAACATCTGCATCGGGGTGTTACATGAGTGAGAATAAAGCATGTTAAATGACCATAACGTTTGGGAATTTGTATTTCACAGCAGCTAGCACTATCATAACTGAAACATGGCAAATATTCTATAATTATTCACAGACAGAAAGTGATATATAAAATAAATTAATCACATGATATATTTACTATAGAAGTCAACATCTGGAGTACTGGGTTACTAATAAAGCTAAAAAAGTAGGTCATTGCAGTAGCTGGAGCCTCAGACCCAATTTCTTAGTGGATTAATCATGACGCTGGTTTTGGCCCTCTGCATCGTAGGTCTGAAGCTGACTTTACTCAAATGACTATGCAAACTCACAGAAGATGCATTTAAAATTCCAATATATTAATTTACTGAGATGAGTACTTATCATGCTGCCTAGAGTACCTGGAACAATTACTCCTAGAGATGTATTTACCAATTGTAGTTCTTGAGGTTCTCCTTTCCCCCTCTCAGTTCTATGCAGACTATAATCCTTCTGTTAGCATAACTATTTTAAATAGTTAAGTCTCTTCACAAAAAAAAAAGTAGATAACTCTTACTCTATACCTAACTCACTTGGGTATATGTAGAGACCTGGAAAAAATTATTTTTAAGCCCTTTTTAGGGTGGAATGCTCTTTAAGCAACTGTATATCTTTTTATGTGGATAGTATTCTTACTGAAAATAATTGACCTTTTCTACCATTCAATGGTTACCTTGAATTGATGAAAATAGATAAATATGACCTAAAGTCATAGAAAAAACAAAGTGTGGATGGAAAAAAAAAGATGGAACATCAGGCAGAAAATGATGAAGAGACATGTATACACCAAACTGAAATATTTCCTGTGATGTCAGTATCTAGATGGCTGGCCAAGAAAATTGAGGTTATTGGATTATTTACAGAATCTCTGTGCTTATGTTTGTGACCCATAAACATTGCTACATCATCCTGCAGGCCTGAAGTGCATGAACTAGAATGTATTTATGAGATATCTACCGCATATGCTATCCTTTTCTCGGAGAAAAAATTCAGGTAAAAGAGTTCCCCCAAAAAGTAAAAGTTGGGGCTGGGGTTGTGACTCAGTGGCAGAGCACTTGCCTAGCATGTGTGAGATACTGGGTTCAATTCTCAGCACCACATATAAATAAATAAAATAAAGTCCATTGTCAACTAAGAAAATTTTTTTTTAAAAAAAAATAAAAGTAAAAGTTACTGTGCTAGGGTATTAGAAGATCATTTTCAGGGGGACAGGTTTTCAGGACAGAAATAAATTATTGGAAACGCTAAAGTACAGAAAATTATTCTTAATATTAGATCTGAATGATTCCAAGCAAATGGAGCATACTTATTAAAAAGGTCAGTGTTCTTGAACTCAATTCAATATAAGAAATATCATTCTACAAATCAAAGGTTATAAACAGTGAAATATGTTTTAAATTCTGTATTTGTAGCAAAATTATGTACAGGGACCCTTTTCTAACATCATGGCATAAAATATCTTCTCTTTGTTCTATACTTTGTTCAGCTGGTCTATCAGGTAAAGTGTAAGCTCTCCAAAAGCAGGAACTGCACTATTCTCCATATATAATTTACCATGATTTGCAGTCTCCAGAATACAGTGAGCAAAGGAGGTAAGCAAAATAATCTGCTTGAATGCAAAAATAAAATGTTAGAACTTGTTTTAACTTAATCTCATTCTGTTTTATAAAACAATGTATTTGGGGAACTCATATACAAAACTTCCTAAATAACAGGGGTACATCACTAAAATATGTATAGAATATATTTTATCTTAAGAAAATTACAAAGAAAAAATTATAAAAATAACAAGCTTAATGGGCTGTGGCTATTCCAAAGATGTAGCTGCAGAGAAAATGAAGTACATGCCCGGGAGGTTGAATCCATCCTTTCCTTCGGAATTATGCATTGAGCACCTATCATAGGCCATAGATTGTGTTGAGCAACACCCACAAGGCAAGTGATTGGGTTGTTAAAAATAGAATAAAGTGACAGTAAATTCATGACCATTTTTTTCCACCTGACATTGTCTTTCTCTTTCCTAAAAAGGGCTCTGATCCTTTATCTTTGAGTAAAGACATCCCTGGAGGAACTCAACCATTCCTGTATGATTGAGACACTATGATCTATACAGTGGTCACTCAGTGAACACTTATTGGCATACTGAGCATGAAATTGCTACCTCTGGGTGGGGGGGAAGTTAATTCAAATGATTCCAGTGTTGCTCAGAATTTTCAAGTGCATATACTTTTCAAATATATGGGCCAGGATTCCAAGAGAGTAAATTCAAACTCATATATTTTGTCAAGAGTGGCAAAAAATAGTTATCACAATTTTCTAACAGATATTTGAAGAGCCCTGGATGCTGTATTCTCTTGGAACCATATAATTAAGTACATATAAGCAAATAGAGCAAGATAGTGATACAAGAGTAAAATTAATGTGATCCTGAGTTTAATTTACATAGGGGGTAATCATAATTTCCAAATTGCAAACATAAGCCATCCATATGATTTGGAATAATACAATGCAAAAAGGAAATTTCTGACACATGTTTATTTTCTCTTTTCTATTTTTTTCCACCTTTAAGAACATTCACACGGCTTACTCGGCCATGTGATTTTCTGTCTTGCAGACATCTGGCTGACTACATTATGATGTTGTAATGCCTGTTGTGTCTCTCAAAGCAATGTTTTTCCAAAATCTAGTCTTCGTTTAAACAACAACAACAACAACAAAAAACTCTCTCCATATTAAAATTAAGATCCAAAGAAAGAATTTGGATCTTATTATATTGGCCAATTATGATATTGGCCATCATCATTGCCCATGTCTGTAAGAAAAGAATGTTAGCAAGATTTGACACTTCTTCAAAAGACATATGGTAGCCAAGGGGAGCCTATTTCTATATAGACTACAGTAAGTAAACATATGGTTGATTTAATTGTCTTGGAAGATGAGGAGCAGGAATCAGTCAACTAGTCAAGGTGCACTCCCTTCATTCCAGATACTCAAAGAATGAGAATTTACCCTAGAGGATTTTCTTGGTTTACAAAATCTGCTAGAGTTAATTTACAAATCTGGCAATTGCTGCTGTAAAACATTAGAAAAAGAAAAAAAAAATCCCGAATATCACTGACTGTCTTCCATCATTCTTTATTCAGTATGATAGCAATACTTGATGAACTCTTCATTGCCCAAACATCTTCTTATATTTGATCCCTAGAAATAGGATCTCATCTGATTTAGATGTCTGTATTAATATTTACAGATATCATAATCATCTTACTATGTAATTAAGAATAATCTACTGTATTTTAAAAAATGTATTAGTAAAAACATAAACAAATTTTCAGAAGTGTAAAAGTTCACATACCCCCATTTAGCTGTATAAAATATTAAATGTGTATGATAAAAATAATCTAGACTATGCCTAGAGTTATTTAAGTCTAAACTCTCAGTCACAAGTAAAAATCTCTAGGAGTTCAGCTACATTGTCTTGAAGAAGAAAAAGTGGAAGCAAGCCAGCTTAGGAACTGATTAAGCATTCTGCAGAGAATTTTCTGTGGCTCTGTCAAAAAGCTCTGTCAGTGCATTTAACTCTCTGGACAAAAGGTTGTTGAAATCACACAAAGGATTTTCCCTATTCAAATGCTACAGATGAAATGATATTCACATAGAAGGATGCCAGATCTTCAAAGCTTAATAAAGGCCATGTCTATGCATTTTATGGCTTTAACTTGCAAGCAAAGTAAGAAACTAAAACCAAAAAAAAAAAAAAAGCATAAAGATATATCTTTAGGAATGAAATTCTAATTTTTACTTTACATATTTATTTCAAAGCACACATTCAGGAAGAGGGCAAGGGCTAGGTCAGACAAAAGAAGAGATGTGAGCAGGTTATTTTTTCCCAATGTAAGAATAGCATCATTTGTATGAGGCCTAAAAAGCCTCATTATGTGAAAAGTAGGCAAACACTTTTGTGTGTGAACATTTGTAAAGAGAGATTGGCAGTTTTGGAGAATGGTCTGAAAACTTGCATTCAAAGGAGCTACATATTCTAATTTGCATAAGGCTGAAGAATATGACTTCATGTATTTAATTCTTTGATAAAACTTCTTTACTTTCATGGGCCAATGAATAAAATGGTTTCAGTCAGCATTAACAATAGAGGTGGGGAAAGCAAGAGGCCAGTGTGCTTCCTCCTGATAGGCAGAATTCAGTTTATTACTGCTATTATTCTGTACTCCTCCTGCAGTAGAGTCATTGAGAGTTTTAATTAGAAAAAAACTAGGGAACATTTAGATGGGTGGTTTTAAAGCTATATTTACAGATTTTCGCAACTCACGGGGCTGGCAGAACAGGGGTAAAGTGGGTAAAGCCAGAGAGTACACTTCATCCTGGCCTCAGCAAGACCAGAGCCTCTCTACTTTTATGCGTCTAAATGCTAGGATCCATGTAATAAACCATTAAAGAGAAAAGAAGAAGGGGGTGTTTAACTACTTTTTCTAAAACACTGAAAATTCTCTAATTTTTATAGGAAAAAAAAGAGATTTGGAGGACTGCTTTCTCAAAGTCACAAAGTTAGATGGAGGCAGAAACAAATCTGAACTTTGGTCCTTTGCCCAATATTTTAGTCAGCTTTTTCACTGCTGTGACTAAAGGACCCAACCAGCACAACTGTAAAGAAGAAAATGTTTATTTAAGGACTCACTAAGAGGTCTTAGTCCATAGAAGGCCGGCTCCATTCCTTGGGGTTTGAGGTGAGACAGAATATCATGGCAGAAGAGTGTGGTAAAGCAAAGCAGCTCACATGATGATCAGGAAGCAGAGAGAGAAAGACTCCACTCTCCAGATAGAAAATATATATCCCATAATTATGCTCCCGATGAACCACTTCCTGCAGCCATACTTCACCTGCCTCCAGTTACCACTCAGTTAATTCCATCAGAGATTAATTCACTGATTAGTTGAAGGCTATAACCCAATCATTTCTTCAAACTTTTTTGCATTGTCTCACACGTGAGCTTCTGGGGAACATGTCACATTCAAACCAAAACACCTGAGTTCTTTCCAATGAAAATTCTGTATGTTAATGAGGCTACATCCATTTAAAGACATTAAGACTTAGAAAATCACAATCATTAAGAAGTACATCTTCTCCAAGCTGCCAGCCAACATAGACTTTGTCTGAGCAGAAGCTTAGGCAGCTGGTCTTTCTGCCTCCTCTTGAGAATCCAGAGACAGGAAGGTTGGTTCTTCATGTTCTTCTAGAAGCAGCAAGTTTTTCTGGATTGGGAATATCTCTAATCCAGGTATTGGGGGAAAAAAAAACTTTTATTCTTCAGCCTGAAACCCCATATTTTGGGGCTAATAAAAAGGCAAACAATGCAAAATCATCACAAATGTGGTTTTCCAGAGTTTGCATTTGACTCATTTAGGTAGAGTCTTCTGCACCTCTATAAAATGCAATGTCTCCAGAACACTTTTAGCTTCTAGTTTCAGAAAATTCAATAGTGACATAGCCGTAAATATAGTTTTGTTGTTGCTTTTGTTTGTTTGTTCTAATTCTTGTAATGAGCAGTTGGGAGACAGGCAGGACCAACATGGGGTCAGCGGCTCCTTTGCTCTGCCATTTTCTGGCTGTCTTTAATCTCTCTTCTCATCTAGGTACTAATATTGTGTCTTATCTGAAGGTCACCAGGTTTACAAAAAGAATCCAAAGAAGAAGAATTTTTTCTCGGTTTCTCAAATGCTTTTTGAGATACTCGAACACTTTTTGAAAAGGCATTTGGACTTATAAAATTATACTCTGGTTTCCATTGACAGATATATCCTTTAGAAGAAATAAAATAATCTAGTGAAACTGCTCAATTACAGTAGTCCTGTAAGTGGATCATCCCACTTATTTCTTACTCTGATTTTGAAAACTTCTTGCTAAAATATGGTTTTCCATGAAAATTTTCCCATAGGGAAATAAGGCAGTTAGCGAACCAAAAGACTAGGTATTCCAATGTAGTAAAAACAAATGAATAAAACAGCAGTAGATTTGAAGCCAATACAGACCTCCATTCGTAACTATGCTCTGCTGTATATGAAATACCTGAACATGAGTGTTTCACATATTTTTGAATATCAATTTCTTTATCACATAAAATGGGGACATTCATAAATAAGAGAATCAAAAGTTCTGGACAAATAGGAGGAATTTACTAAATGGTTTCAGAACAAAGGGATGGAGGGAAAAAAAGGAAATGTATAATTTCTATCATTAAATTGATGTTCTGACATGTATATAGGTATCATCTGATTAGTTAGGGTAAATCCATCAAAACCTACCTCTAAAATCAGGGAAATTCTGATGTAGGATCTAAAGGCTAACTTTAAGCTCCAATGCCTCAAAAACTAAACTGCCCCTAGATTCTCTGCTGAAACAGCCATAAGCATTTCCACTGGCACTTCCAGACTGAAAATTCTGGACACCACATCTAATCGCTTTAATAAGTGCTTCATTGTTCTTGTTCTTGGGTCTGCATGACATCAACCAGGTCCCTGCTTTCTAACAGACTGTCCTTTGAGATAGTCAATATAGACAGCCAGAAGACACATGGAGACAGTGAAATAAAACCAAGATGCAAGAAGCCAGGCTATAACATGATGTAAGTTCTTCTTCCCCCGTGAGAGTCTTATTTTCTCTTAGAATGTCAGAATTCAGGTGGAGAGTCTAGCTGTCCTCCTGCATCCTATTATTGACCATGGTCACAGAAAAACAAACTCTTCATCGAATCTTTGAAGGTGTTCAACAACGTGACTCAGACATATGGGAGTTATTATTAAGTGTGACAGAGCACAAACTATTTTTTCCTCGAGCTAAAGAACGTTTTACCAAACGTCATTCAGATTAAAACAACATATATTTTGATTGGAACCACAAACCACATACTTGGCTTGCAACCTGGATGGCAGAAGCTTCGTACAAACTGACCATCATTGGTAAGAAAGTGAGGGGGAAAACCTCACCTACAAACGATAGACCATGAGAATCCCAATTACTTACACAAAGGAGAGCTTAATTTCAAAGTGAAATTGATTTTTAGCATGAGTCCACTACTCCAACAGTTAAAATGTTTATTGCGTTTGCATTTTTTCTTCAAATGGACTCTCTCTGTAGTGGAATAATCACAGATGGCTTTGTTAAAAAAATATAGGGGTAAAAAGATTTTTAGGATCTAAGCCTTTAGAAATAGCACTGTGATTCAATACTGCTTTACCGAGAAGAATTTTTGACAGTCAGATATTTTCTTGTTGTCATGAATTTAAACAAGTCAAGCTCTTCTGATCCCTTCTTCTTTTAGAAGAAGTTACATCTGCTTGAGTTTTCTTCCTGACAATTTGTTAACCAAGTAGTTTGAGTAAGAAGATGTCATTGGCCCAGGCCACTTGGAGTCACTTAAATTCATCTCTGGAAAAGCACACTATGGTTAGTAGCTCAATATCATCTATTTCTGCCTCTGTTACATTTCCCCAGTCCTCACCAGAGAGCTTTACTAGTTGGAATAGACATAAATTCTGCCATAAATCCCAAGGGATTTATGTTGGAATCCTGGCAGCAAGCACTAACCTCACGAGTGGAGAGCATCAGCCAGATATCAGGTGTTTTAGATTTAGATGTTCTAGATCTCAGATATTCACCCTGTTTCTAAGACAGCTGGGTACACAGCCTGGTGATCAGCAAGTTGGTATGTAACAATCAAGGTTGGAGCATGGAGTTATTTTCCCAAGAACATCAGATGTACAAAAAGCAGAGAAAGCAAAGTCCAAAGCAAGAGAAAAGAAGGTGACCAATGTCCAGTAAACCTAAAGAGGTTAATTTACAGGAACAAGATGTAGATATCAAACTAAATCCTAAACATAGTACCGAAGACCTTGAGTGATCTCCCCACCTGTCCAGCTATACCCCATGCCTCTGAGTCCCTTAAGCCTCCGGGGCTTTAAATGAGGAACTCTAACCTGCCAGAGGCATGTTCAGGGACTGTCATTATTTCTGGAAGATTCCTTTCCACTTTCTTTTCTCTTATCATTCACTTTGCATCATCAATCTCAACAAGTCCTTCAGATACCAACTCTAGCGTCAGTTTCTCAAAAAGATTTTTCCAAACCCCCCATACCCCACCAGGTCTGATCCCTTCTTGACATGTGTTGGTCACTGTCTGCACTTATCCCAGGGTATGACTTATGTCTGCTTTCCCTCCTACACCTTACATCCCATTTGACTCTGGACTACATCTGTTTTACTCATCATGCATTCCATCCTCTTAGTCAGCATGGGGTATTTAGTAAATTCTAACAAATATGAATTGAATAAATGGAACTGTGTGAAGTAACGTATGCCAAATCCTTTATATAGGGTGCAGCCTATGAACATCTCTCATCAATGTTTTGATGTGTTTATTATTAGCAAGTATGAGATATTAGCAAGTATGAGATAGTACTAGGCAGCACGCTGGAAAGCAACCAGTTCGGGCTGCTTCAGAATGCTCTAGGAGGGATTTATTAAGAAGAGAAGTAAACAGACTATTTGGTGGTTTTGACCATGAGCAGAACTGAATTCAGAGTCATTTTACAGAGCAGTTGGAGTCTGGGAAACTTAGGCTTACATTCAAAAGACTAAGAAAAAGGTTTTAAAAGGGAAATCTAATCTCTAATAAAAACAAAAAGAGGGGAATGATGGAAATGTGATTCTTATATATGACTTTTAAAAATGAACATGATCATGTTTTTTTAAACCACTAAATAAAAATTTAACCCAAGACTGTAATATGGTCATATTGTGAGAATTAGATGAGAATGAGGAAAAAGAGACTGGGAGACTAAAATCCCAATTCATCATAATTAAGGTCAATAAATTATCATCTAAAATTAAAGAGTGAAATCAGCATGTGTTCATGATTCTGAAAATAGACATAAATACTAGAAAAAAATTACTGAAAGTCCAGCAGAGCAATAGATGGCAGGCAACTCTTCTGTATTATATTTCAGTACTAATCATCAGTATGCTTCATTTTGAAAAAACTAAAAACTGGTTTATACTTTAAAAGATTTAAAAATTATTGAGACACTTAAAATCATAACATCTATTGATCATATTTGAAAATATATCAGTATAGATCAAGATGGCTAGAAAGAGCATTTAAGGTAAAATTCGTATTTCATTCATTTATCCTTTATCCATTGCAGTTTTCTGAATTTAACTAGAATTCTGGGTAACTGACAGAAATCCAGCTTCAATAACCAAACATTGAGCTAAAAGCTGAGCTTGTTTTCAATGATCATGCCTTTCTTATGAGCTTCTCTTAAAATACGGACTTAGTAGTGGACATTTGTCACACTTTGTGTTGTCTAGTCTTTTGAATGCCTTACTCTGGGGGAAAATTGCCCACATTATGAGGATTTTCTCCCTAAGAAGAGCCAGATACTTCTCTTGCCTTCCTATAACTGAAGGCCTATGTACATGACCTGGGCCTGCCCTCTCCTAGAGAGATTCAGGAAGAGGCACTGTGAGGGTGCAGACCCTGCACTTGCCATGTGTTTCTGGACAGATGAGGGAGGTAAGGTCTGTGGCATCTAGTCTCAGGACCAGGCACCATTTGTGAGCTTCATCCAGTGGCAGGACAATAAAGTCTTGGAGAAATCACATTTTATGGATACTTGGGTAATGCCACTGCTCATATGTCCTCTAAGATCTTATCCTTCTGAAGAATCTGTGATCTCAATATCCTTTAATGAATTTCTGATCCACTTAAACCAGTCAGGATGAATCAACTGCTTTAAATTAACAACTTTGACTCATAAAGACTTGATTTGCAGTTTTTCTTTAGTATTTTATCAAGGGGAATTTTAATGTAGAAAAACATACAGGTTACCATGTTCTCATAAGCCTCTCTTGTCAGCTGCCAAAATCAGTTCATGACCAATCCTGCCCTATCTACATTTCCATCCATTTTCCCACATTAGCATATCGAATATCATACATAAATGTTTTATATATGTCCGTAATAGGAGAGGACTCACTTTTTGACATAAGCACAAAGCTATCGACACACCTTTAAAAAACTAATATAAATTTTAAAATACTAACATACCCAGTTAATGTTCAAATTGAAAATGATGTTTATAGGATTATTGGTTTTATTCTCTTTCTAAAACAGGATAAAAATGTACACCTTTATTGCAATTGATTGATATATAAAACTCTTTGGTGGGGGAGAGTACCAGGAATTGAACTTAGGGGCACTCCACCACTGATTTACATCCCCAGCCCTATTTTGAGTTTTATTTAGAGACAGAGTCTCACTGAGTTGCTTAGTGTCTTGCTTTTGTTGAGGCTGGCTTTGAATTTTCGATCTTACTGTCCCAGCCTTCCAAGCCACTGGTATTACAGGCATGTACCACTGCAACCAGCTATAAAACTCATTTAATCCACAAGATTATCCCCCAGTTCAGTTGGAAAAAAACTCTTTGTTATGTACAATTCCTTTGTCTTTTTTTTTCTTTTTGGAAACTGGGTATTGAACATATATGAGATGCTTTATAAGTGCTTTACCACTGAGCTAAATCCCACCCTGTCCTGTAGAATTTCTGAGCCTGAATTTTGCTGATGGCATCCCTGTGGTGTAATTTAATAGGTTCTTCTGTCTTCTCCAGCTGCTACCAATAAGCAAGTGCTTTGAGAATTAATTAGTTTCATGCTTATTTTTTTAATGGCAAAATTGCTTTATAAATGGCATTGTATTTTTTCTATCAGGAGGCCTGTAATTTCTGATTACATACATTTTTGGGTTAAAAGGTATTGATGTTTGATTCTCAACACCACATATAAATAAAAAAAATAAAGGTGCATCAACAACTAAAAAAATATATTTTAAAGTAAAGGTATTGATGATTAATGCCTAAATCTATTAGTTCCTTAGTTGTTACACACGGTATTCTTCTATTATTCTCTCTTTAGTTGTTGGTTGAAATACTTCTATAAACAAACTTCCTCTTTTATACTTTTTGATTATAATTTATATAAGAAATGCAGAATAAATGCTTTCCTTCCATTTGCTAGTTTTCCAATAGTTAATTGTTTTCCACTATTCTTCAGTGATGACCAATAAGGGGTTTTAAATTTTAGCATTATAATGAATTCATAAATTTAAGTATATTTGATTTGATTCAGTCATCTAGACTCATTATTCTTGCTGATATTCAAATCGTTCTGTCTTTGGCCAATAAGTACTTATTTTTTTTTCATGTATAACATCTTCTTTAATTCTTAAACTGTAAAAGGAGGCATTTTAACACAATAATTTTTAGTACCTTTAAAAAATAACACATGCTTATTGTAGACAATAGATTAACAAGAGGAAAAACGTTAAGTTAGTTGTAATCCTACAGAATGAAGATAACCACAGCTAACATTTGGAGTAAAACTCTTCGTTCTTAAAAATAGTACTGTACTATAGTGTTCAGTAACCAGCCTTTCATATTAGGCAACATATCATAAATAATTTTCATGTAATGGAAATATATATTATAAAATCATGGAATTTGCAGGGAAATGGATGGCACTAGAGCAGATTATGCTTAGTGAAGCTAGCCAATCCCTAAAAAACAAATACCAAATGTCTTCTTTGATATAATGAGAGCAACTATGAACAGAGCAGGGAGGAAGAGCAGGAAGAAAAGATTAACATTAAACAGAGACATGACATGGGAGGGAAAGGGAGAGAAAAGGGAAATTGCATGGAAATGAAGGGAGACCCTCATTGCTATACAAAATTACATTTAAGAGGTCGTGAGAGGGATGGGAAAATAAACAAGGAGAGAAATGAATTACAGTAGATGGGGTAGAAAGAGAAGATGTGAGGGAAGGGGAGGGGGGATAGTAGGGGATAGGAAAGGTAGCAGAATACAACAATTACTAATAGGGCATTATGTAAAATTGTGGATGTGTAACTGACATGATTCTGCAATCTGCATTTGGGATAAAATTGGGAGTTCATAACCCACTTCAATCTAATGTATGAAATATGATATGTCAAGAGCTTTGTAATGTTGTGAACAACCAATAAAAAAATTATAAACAATAAGTACTTATTGAAGTTGGCTTTTGCATACTTTTAGCATGGACTCTGTTTCTATCTATGATGGCTGTTATAGCCTAGTACTTTTTCCTCTATTTCTTGTCACCTACAAGTAGAAGTGATTGTGTCATTTCCTTTAACTTCTAGTAGCTTTTGCTTTTCTAATTTTTTTGACAAATGCCACAAAATAATATAAATAATAGTAGAAATAGTGGGCATAGTACTACTTAAAATTTTAGTGGGAAAGTCTAGTGTTTGGCCATTAAGTAACATACTGGCTTTTTATCTAAACCATGTTTTATCATTTTAGGGAATAGCTATTTATTCCTATTTTAGTAGGTATTTTCAAAACAAATACAAATTTTGCCAAACCTGGCAATTTGTTTGCAATCACTGGTGAGTATCTTAAATTGTCTGTTTCATCTTTCTTATAGAAATGTCCTTGGTTTGCCTTTTCTGCATGCTTAGTTAATTTTGAGTACAAAAAACTAAAAGAGTTTCTTCCTTCTATATTACACTGCATGAAAAGATTAATGTAAAATGTCATTTCTTTATTCAGAAAATCCCATAATCATCTTTAACTGATCAACAACAGTTCCAAGCCAGCTACCACTTGTTACTGTACCCTGCATAGCTGATCTTGACTGATTATTTTGTATCCATAAGCAATTATCACATATGGAATCAAATACCTCTTCTCTTTGATGCAGACTGGTTTTCCAAGAAATATATCAGACCTGTTCAGATAGTATCTTTTAAAGATCTCAGTGAAATATTAGAAAGGTTTTAAAACAGATTTCTACTTATACATGTTAAAAGTCAAAAAATTATAGAAGAATTATTTTAAAGCTCTTATAAAGAAATTAAAATATAGAAGTCACAGGAAAATATAGGTGGACAATGAAAATGAAAGAGTAGCTTCAGTGAGACGTATCTGAAGACAGGAATCATTTCCTGTGTTTAAAATCATAATCTCCATTTACATCGTTATATACAATGACAATTTATTAGACTTAAAAGAAATTATACTTTGCAAACTACAAGTGTGACTGAATGTCATTCTTTCACCACTGATCCCTCTATTGAGGTCAATACCATGTCCACGTAACTACACTTGGGTCCATGGTTGTGTAGAAATGTCAGTCCATTTTTTCTTGAATTTAACATTTAACAAATATTGGTTGATTGGACTCCCTGGATTTCACTTTTTTAATATGCCTCACAGAAAATGTTGATGTGCATCTGATCTGTCCCAGAATTCAAATAATTAAAAAGAGGGGGAAAAAAAAGAAACTATATAAATTTTCAAATAAAATTGGTATGTCGTAGGTAATTAGGTAACATGAATTTTTATTTGACTTGTACATCACAAACCTTTGTTCTACATTTCTAAAAAAACAACATTTGTTGCCTTTTGGCACATTTAATCAAAATATTGAGGTATTGGAATATAGCTAGAGCCAGAGGCTTTCCTGATTTAGAAAATTGCCACTTGATTATGCATGTTCATTTGTCTATCCTCATCTGATTCATTTAAATATTTGATTTATTATTACCTACTTCCCTGAAGCAATCCGAGTTGGCTAGGTGATTTTTTAATTTAAGCAAAAAGAGAAAGGGCTTGCCTCGCAACTCCTCTTGTTTTCATTTATGAGATGTGCTTGCTTAATAAAGTAGAAAAGCTAGGAGAGATGACAAGTTCAAACTGTGTGGCAATTTGACCAAATCTGAACTGCAGGGGGAAAGTGTGAAAAGGTGGACGAATGAATAAACTGGATGAACAATTTGGGGTGAGTGCTTTGGGGACACCACCTGCTAAACACTGAAACCAATAGAAACGTTGCTGGTGTGGGGAATGAAGAAGGGTGACTGTAGAGAAGAATTAAGAATTGTAGATGAATCCACCGGATGGACACAGTTAACACAGGGAATACGCTAAAGTTACCAAACTGAGGACAACTGTCTTGTTAGCACTTAATTAGGATGATAGGTATATCCCTGGTACCCTATCAGGCCTCTTTCTTACTTTTAAATTGTAAGAGTTGGGTTATTAGGCATGGTCTCTTTAATTACGTTTATAGTCACTTGTCCAATAAAACTGATAACAGTCATAGTGTCCTTCAGACTCAAAACATTAACTCTACCAGCGGTGCAAATGAGTAAGAGGGAGAGGACCCTGTTCACCTCTAATAGGGCCTTTCAACCAGCCCCCTCATCAACTCTACAGCCGGCTTATTGCTGTGAGCCCTGAAGGTTGGTAACAATTACATGAATCCTGGGAAGGAAGACTTTACTTTTTGCCTCTTGTGCCCATTAGGAAGCCCAATCCCACCCAACCCATGTGCAAACTACTCAGGAGACTTCTGGAAAAGGAATGCCTGTCTAGACTGGAATTCAATATCTGACATGCATTCTACTCCACATATGCATCTTAAATCAAAGACATTAATTCTTTTTGCAATCAATATTGTGGGGCTTCTCTTAGTTCTGGAATCTTAGAACTAGAAAAGACCTTATTGAATAATCTCATTCAAACATCATTCTAAAGAAAGTTTAGTCCTCCTTCATCACATAAAACTAAAGATGACTTAGGCTCAAACAAACAAAAAAAAGATTCCATTAATTTATGTCAGCATTAGTGTCTACAGTTTAACCTTGACTTGATTATAAGTTAGTTATGAATAATATAAGCATCGAGCGCCCTATGAGATGCTTTAGGGAATTAAATGAAGACCTAAATCCTGGCCTCAAGAAATCTACCCTGGGGTGACACAGGCAGGGCAAATAGGAAGTTAGGTATGACCAGTTGTGGAAAGAACTTGCTACCCTGAGCACTGAGCTCTCTGGCTTTCTGAGGTAGCCCAGGGCCTCGCCTGTGGTCAGGTTGGTAGATGGCAGTCACAGATTGATGCCGCAGGTGGATTATCTGTCTTGTTTGTTCCTCAGGATGAGCTCTGCCCCACCCCCTGTCACCATCCTAGCCCAGAGGAGTTATTCAGAGAGAAAAAAAAGATGATTTAGATAGGAGAAATTCCAGCAGGGGATCAGAGAGGGGCTGAGAGAGCAAACATTCTCCACCTCAGGTTACTTCCTCAGTGGAGATGAATCAACCTTACCTGTCACCAGATAACGTGTTTGTTAATTGACTCTTCATCCTTCAGTTTTCATTTAACACAATGCTAACTCGTTTAAGAAGTCCAGCAAGTTCTTCTGCTGTTTTAGTCATTTTTATAAATTTCTTATGACTTTTAAACATCTGTTCTGCATCTCCAAATGAGGAACAACACATTATAATAGTACAGAAATAGAGGGGCTGGGGTTGTGGCTTAGTGGTAGAGTGCTTACCTCACACATGGGAGGCACTGGGTTTGATCCTCAGTATCACATAAAAATAAATAAATAAACAAAAAACGGTTAAAAAATGAAAGAAAGAAATAGAGCCCCAGCTCTTGTGCACCATAATTATAATTCTTGATTGATTGACTCATTGAGTTACATCATTTTTTGGTAAAGCCCAAGAATAAGTTACCTACCTATAAATAATAACACATTAATCAATCAGGCTGTTCTCTATAACCGTACAGGGTGGGAGATTATTGTTTTATTAGATAAAATAAGATAAATATCTTGTTTCCAATAACCATTACAGAAAAATATTGAGTAAGTCTATACTTGGTTGTTAGCATATCATTAAAAGTAAAAAAAAAAAAAAAAGAAGTGTCACATTAGATTGGATAGAGAGAAGTGATGGGAGGGAGGGGAGGGGTAGGGGGGGTAGAAAGGGCAGCAGAATAAAATTGACATTAGTATTGTTGTATGTATATATGTGACTATATGACCAATGTGATTCTGCAACCTGTACACTCAGAAAAATGAGAAATTATACCCCATTTGATTCAAATGTATGATATGTCAATATCATTGTACTGTCATGTGTAACTAATAAAAAATAAAAATAAAAAAGTAAGTGTATTAATAATTTTCCCATGTTCAAATCATTGTAAAACATGTCAGAGAAAAGATCTTTCAGATATTTCACTATCCTATTATGACTGTAAGTAATATAATTTATATTTGAACATCAAGAATACTCAGGGATGCTCTTAACCTGCAAGTAAGAAATATAATAATAGCCAGGCATGGTGGCACATGCCTGTAATCCCCAGTGACTCAGGAGGTTGAGGTAGGAGGATCAAAAGTTCAAAGCCAGCCTCAGCAACTTAGTGAGGCCCTAAGCAATGTAGTGAGGCCCTAAGCAACTTAGCTAGAAACTGTCTTAAACTTTAAAAACAGGTGGTGTGGGGTGGGCAGGGGGCAGCTGAGGATATATGCTGGGTTCAATCCCTGGTACCAAAAAAGGAAAGAAAGAAAATAATAGATCTGAGCACGCTAAATGATCTAAATTATTAAGTTTTAGAACCACCGGTAGAAGGAGTGATCTCATGTTCAAATTCTGGCTTCTTATAGGCTCTAAGATCTCACTTGGAGTTAAGAAAGGACTGAGACTCGTTCATTCTTAGGACAACTGTAAGAGGCAGGGTTCCTGCAAGAAATACAAGTCATCAACCCTTCCAGATTGTTTAAATGAAGAAAGTTTAACAAAGGGAATGTTTAAAGTGAATTGCATTCTGTCATCATGTATAACAATTTAGAATAAATAAATAATTTAATTTAAAATAAGGGACTGTTTACAGAGCAAAGGACAAGGTTAAAGGAACCAACAAGGCACTGACAGCAAACAAAATGGAGTTAACACTATTACTCTGGATAAAGAAGAGAAGGGAGAAAATAGTGCTATCAGAATGCAAAGAAAACTGTAGCCACTCTGGAGAGTCCTCCTTGGAAGGGCAAGTGTTGTGTTTCAGCTACTGCCAAAGATGTGGAACCAAAGCAGCCAGGGAGTGGAGATGGAATCCCTGATAGTCTGTCCTCCTGCCCTTTGATCTCCCACCAGTGTTTCTCATTGGCTAACCCTATTTTATTGGCAATAGAATTCAGAAAGGGAATCTGATTTCAGGTGTCCGCTTTCCGGGGCACAAAGCAGAGCAGAAGGTGCTGGTGATGTAGCAAGATCCCGGTTTTATCCACAGCACTACAGGTTTAAAAAAAAAAAAAAAAGAAAAGAAATATGACAAAATACAAAGATGGGCAGAGAAGAAGATAGATTGGCAAGGAGGGAAACAGGAAAGAAACAGCATAACCACATAATCTTAGGAGAACCAGCAAAACCAATAAAAAGGCAAAAAATTGTAGAGGCCCCAGGCTATCTTCAAACTCCTAGAAATTTCTAAGAAAATTATATATCCCTTTTAACTTTCTAGAAAAAAATCTGATAAAAATCAGGACCCACGAAAACAGAAACAGCTGACGAATCTGGTCCATTGGTGGTTGAACATGGAACTCAGTCTTTGGGAACACTGACCCGACCTGGATGGAGGTGTCTGCCAATGTAATTTAGTGTTCTGATGTAAACCAGAACAACAATTTTGTATCTTTCCCTGAGTTCCAAACATCAGCATGGAATGAACTACTGTTAACCTTTAAAACTCAGCATAGGCGAAAAGCCAACTTATTTTTCCCTCTGCCTAGACTCTTCCATACTATCCCCCTCCTGAGCTCAAATTGTTCTCCATTAATTAGGGTGCAGCAAATTTACATTTTCAAAGTGTTATAGCAGAGCTGATTTACCATACTGTCTAGAAATATTCTTGATTTAGATTTGAAAACAAGCAGCAAACTTTACATCAAAACACATCCTTCAATGCTTTCAAAGAAAAAATAAAATGATAGTACGAGGTTACAAGTCAAAAATAAGGGCTATGATCTCCTTTTAGGATGTAATTAATGTGGGCAAATCCCTTGGGTTTACTCCATTTATCTTTTACAGTCTCTAAAATGGGGATAACATGTTGTCTCCTTACCAGACAGGTGCAATGTGAAGACTAGATAATATTTCCACAGACCATTGAAGATGAAAGCCATCCTGATAAGCTCTAAAGAATGAGCTTTTTATAAACTTCATAACAAAGTTATATTCTTTGCATATCAAAGACTGAGCTATGTCAACATATCTGTTTGTAATGTCGGTAAGAGGCTTAATAGTTAAGTGAAAGTCAACATTTCTGTATAAAGTATACAGGTCCAGTTGTGCATGTTTAAAGACAATTCACTCCTCATTCATTTGTTCATGTCCAACAATGGCCAGCTGTTCACACAACATAATCACCAACTTGCTTCTGTGGCCCTAACAAAGCAAACAAGGGAGAAAGTGGCTTTTACATGGTGTCAGCAACATGTTTATGTAACAGCTTCTCCTGTCTTGAGTTTCTATGGCTTTTAACTTCATTTTTATAAGGATATTAAAAATTAACATGCTTGACAGAAAAATAGACATAATAAAGGTGTTTTAAAAGGAAGATATAAAAAAGGCAATGTGAAGAGAGACATAAACTCTAATACTGAAAATATCCATATCGGGGAATGCTAATAAGCAAATGATCTGAAATGTACATCAGGGAAGATTTCTGCTCTCCACCTGCTGCTTGGAAATGACACCTGGGTCAGTATCTGCAGCTTAACTTCTCCCTCGGTCCCAGGCCTTGAGACTGATCTTCCTCCCAGTGCTCCATACTGCAGAGGCAGCTCCACTAGCCACCCGGGTGGTATTCTTGACTCTCCTGCTCCTTCGAGGCTAATAAAACTTAGGAGTAACAGCCTCTTTCCCACTTTATCCTAGTCTTCCCCCAAAACTTTTGACACTAATTCCACATTGAATTGAAGACTTCAGTGCTCAGGCCCCAAATATTCTCCAGTTTTTCAGTTTTTCCACTGTCCAAGGGCATTCAAAGAAGCCTGAGTGAGGACAATCCATTCACACAATCGACTCACTGAATTTTCTCCCTCAGCTTCTATAACACCAACCCAAACCACTTCTACAACATTAAACTCTTAAATACTTAGTTAATTCGTCTCCTATAGCTACTGTAGCAAATTATCACAAATTGAATTGGTGGCTTCAAGCAGTAAAACTTTTTTATCTCACTTTACAGCTCTGGAGTCCACAAGTCCAAAATCAATTTCATTCTTTTTTTTCAGCAGCTAGTGCTGTGTGTGTGTGTGTGTGTGTGTGTGTGTGTATACACACACACACACATGCACACACTCGTACACACATATTTATATGTACACATGTACACATATGTATTTATATATACATGTGTGTGTGAGTGTGTGTATAATCTTCTGCCTGAGAGTTCTAGTTAGCCTATTTCCTTGGATTATGGCTCCATCTTCAAAATTCTCTTTCTGCTGACATCATTATATCATCTTCTCTCTTCTGTCTGTGTCAAGTGTCCCTCTGCTTCTTTCCTATAAGATCACTTGTGATTAGAGCCACCCAGATAATTCAGGATAATCTTCAAGATTCTGAATTTATTCACATCTGCAAAGACCCTATATAAAGAGTGTTCGCAGGTTCCAGGGATTATGATGTGGGAATCTCTGAGGGACCACATTTCAGCTTACAAACTGAATATCACAAGCTCTAATATCCTAGATTCTAACCACCACCTTCTATTGCCCAAAATTTCTTAGAGTCCTGCCACCATCACTAATACATTCTATTTTCTTATTCTCCGTCATTCCCTTTATTTAGTTATCTATGCAGAATCCATTTCATCCTCCTTATTTCACCTCATAAATAGGCTCAGCTCCCTTATTTCATTTCCTCAGTTCATCCATCCAGTGCAATTCCAACCCTAGGGGGAGTCAATTTCATTCCACTTTCCGTAGGAAAAGCATGCAACATGGTAGGCTCATGACTATTATATTAATGTCTTATCTTCAACTGAAATCTAAATATTTCTCTGAAATCTTTGCAGGAGAGCCAGTTTTAAAAAAAAAATCTCTTGGGGTAGGGATGTAGTTCAGTTGTACATATAGACTTGCCTACCATACTTGAGACCCTGGTTCCCTCATCATCTTGCCCTTCTCCTCACCACTCAGTAATGTCTCTGTATCTATGTTTGAGCTTCCTCTTTCTCAAGTTCACCATACTTCTAAATCCCATTTTAGTCATTTTGTAATCAATTTGTTTGTAACACACTATATTATTAACTACCTTGAAAACTTCTTTCTTTGGCATCACTATTAACTGCTTTTCTTCCTGGTTCTGTGGTCACTCTGAGACTTCTCCAATGTCTTCTCTTCTTCCCTTCCTTAAATGTGTGTGTTACACCAAAGTTTGAATGACACCTTTATTCTTCTTGCTTTAATTGGGAGATGTTATCTAGCCAGTCTAGTGACTCTCAAGTCCAAATCTCTGTTTTCACCTTAGACCTCCTTCCAAGATTCCTCATCTTTATATACAACTCCCTTGTGAAAGTCTCCACACAGACCTTCCACAAGCATATCAAAATCAATTTGTTCCCAACTCAATTTGTCCTCCTCTTTGCCTGAAGATACACACTTGTACCCTGCACACAACCTGTCATGTATACACAGACACCTGCAAATCTGATCCTGCTTCTTAATTTTCTATTGCAGTGACTGTTACAGTCAACCACTCATCCCAATTTCCATGCCTGAATTCAAAATTCACTTCACATGGCTCTTTCACTGATTCACATATTAGACAGATGCAAGGTTTATTACCTTCACATCTCAGGTTCTTCCCTCTCTCTTCCTTTTATAGTGCAGGTAAAAATGCTCCCTCTATTCACTTCCCAGTATTGTTCTGTTGTGACACCTTCTACAATCCATCCAGAAACTCTACAATTCATCCAGACTTGCCCTCTTAAGGATCTCTAAATTTACCATGATCTTTCCAGTCCTCTTTGCCTTTACCCATGTTGACTGGAATGTTCTCTACCTTCTTCTCATCTGACAAGGATTTATACAGAAAACAATGTAACATAAACAAATACACATGTACCCATTTCTGGATCCCAGGCAGAATTATATAGTACATAGGTTTCTCTTGGTTCTTTATCATGCTGTTTTTTTCCAAGTTTTAAAAAATATTATACTTGTTTCTGTTCAAGCAAATACAAAGCAAAAAGAAGAAATTTACAAAAATCACTCAAATTTCCCTAAGTAGAACATATGACAGCAATCTGAATTACAGAAGCAGTTAGTATAAGACAGATGTGGGTGAGATTCAGGTATTGGGTTGAAGTTCTCACTGACCAGATAACTTCTGAGGTCCTGCTGATAAAATATTCTATGATTCTAAAATAAATATCACCTTATAAGCTACTTGATGAGTTACAATCCAGTGCTTTTAAAAAAACTTTCTTAAAAATGAAAGTCTCAGCATGCACCAAAACCACTGTTCACCTTCTTAGGGAATTTTCTCAAAACATGTAGGAAGAAGATTCTGGTCCTGTTCATTGTTATCTATAAGCATATTTGCTTTGAATTTTTATCGAGTTGTCATGGTATGTTTTTCAGGATAAGCTACGATATACTGAAGTAACAAACAGATCTTGAAATTTCATGAGTTAATATTTATCCCTATACAGGTCAGCCCATGACTTGGGGATTCTTGCATTTCTAGTACATGGTCTCCATAATCACAGGAAGAGGAAATGAGAACATGGAGGATTGTGCAGAGAGGTTTATTAAAAGACCCAGAGGGAATAGGCATCATATGGTCACATGTCATCATAACAGTCACATGGTCCCATCTGACTGCAACAGAGGTTGGGAAAGAGTCTTCCTGAGGGCCCAGGAAGAGGAAATGAATAAGGCTGGGAAACAACTGTGTGAAGTTCATGGAACCACTAAGACTAAAATGACCAAAAGCTCAAGCTCAACAAAAATCAGTTACTTCTTGGTTATCTCCTTATTCCTGATTCAACTCCATGGCGATTGTTATGAAGTACTAAAATCACTAGAACAGGGGCTGGGGATGTGGCTCAAGCGGTAGCGCGCTCGCCTGGCATGCGTGCAGCACGGGTTCGATCCTCAGCACCACATACCAACAAAGATGTTGTGTCTGCCGAGAACTAAAAAATAAATATTAAAAATTCTCTCTCTCTCTCTCTCTCTCTCTCTCTCTCCCCCCTCTCTCACTCTCTCTTTAAAAAATAAATAAATAAATAAATAAATAAAAATAAAATCACCAGAACACATTAGTAAGATACAAAAATATCTAAAATTTTAAAATCACAATTGTTCTATATTTATAATACCTCCTATTTATTTCTTTGATGGGTACATTCAAATGATGTATCAATAACAGAACACAAAGCATTTCTAAAATAGTCACATTTCAAATTATGTATATGTACATATTCAGAAAGGATCTTTTATGGGCTGGGGCTGTAGCTCAGTGGCAGAGTGCTTGCCTAGCATGCATGAGGCACTGGGTTTGATCCTCAGCAGTGGTTTATTTACAAATAAACAAATAAAATAAAGGCATTCTGTCCATCTGCAACTACAAAAAAAAATTTCAATGTTATAAAAAGAAAGGGTCTCTTATAAATTTCTTCTTAATGTAGTTTTATAGCATCAACTACTCATGCGAATAGCTGGTCATTTAAAGGTCAGCATTACTTGTGTTTTCCATGCCGGTCAATGATGTGTCCTGAAGCAGTTTTCTTCTTCAGTAATAAAATATAGATATATACGAAGCTGGACTAGAATTTAATATTAAGTTTGCCTTTTAAGACAAGTGTCAAGGAGGCAGCTTCATTTCTTTTACTCTGCTGAGGAAATGAACTGATGCTCCTCAAAAATGACTTGAGGGAAAAGACTTTAATGGCTCTTCTATTCTCAGACAGAAGAAAGTAGAGAACCACATGAATACCACATGAGATCAACCAGTCATTTCCTGAGACTCTGGTTTGGATTCACGAATTTTAAAAAATGGGAAATAGCAGAGTCTTTTTCATTTATTGGCTATGATAAGGATATCTGTATAATCAAGTATGTCTACTACTTGCAGGTCATTTCCTGCTGTAACCATGCATTCCCTATTTTTGAGATATGTACTTCTTAAAACTGGAAATTTTTAATTTGTTCTTAAAATCTTATACCTTTCAGAAGTTATTGACTCAGATACTTCAACTACCATATAGTCGATATCTTTTACTATTTTCATAAAGAGCTATAGTAATGATAGCAAGTAATTATAAAATGCTTTCTAAATGTCCTACCTATTTTTCTCAATATCCTTCTCTTCCCTGTGTGTTATGTAATTATTCCTGAGGAAACTAAAGAATGAAGTAGTTAAATAATTTGTCCAAAGCCACAAAATTAGAATTGTTGAAACTGGCAATGGAAATTAGGCAGTCTGATCCCAAAGTCTATACTTTTAACCACTGCATACAGCCTCCTTATATATCATAATTTAGTATATCTTACTAACTTTATTTTTTTTTAAAAAATCAGCTTCTTTGTTGACAATTGAGATCTTAATCATGGTTCCAAATCAGCTCAAATTGCTTCTGCGTCAAAACCTACCTATCCTCACCCCTTCTTGCAAATACTCTCATTTTATAGCTCTTATTTTCTCTGCACTTTAGTTGATTTTGGTGATTAAAGAGAACTGTTCATCTGCAACAAAAGCAAAACATTTCTGCCAATAGCAAAAAGTGACAGCTGAAACAGCATTTAAAGTACATCTTGAATAAATGTTCAAAAGCCTGGCCTTAGGGCAATTTCCTGTTTTACTGGAAAATCTACTTTGCCAGTGTCTGATAAAATTGTATGAACAGTGGAAGCCTAATTCTCGAAGGCATGTTCTATGAAGCATTTGACAGCTTATCTGATGAAATCCACTCTACTACTAGTTCAGAGAGACCATGTGCCCCTCACAGAGGAAGCCTCGTCTGAATGGTTCTTGTAGCCTTGGGGCTGATGTTATTAGTTCCTAAATGAACTGATTAGTGTTTCGTTGACTTATTTCCCAGCAACTGTACTTAGGCTTGACACGCCAAAGATTTTCCATCTTGTGTAATCAATCCACTGTTGAAAATGACTTACTGGTGTATGGAAATATTATTAGAGCTATTTAATACTTTGAGTCATCCAGGTGATTCAATAAATTTGGATCAAAATTAAATCATTATTCACCTAAGATTAGATGAACTGTCAGTTTAAGCTCACGATTAAACGTTCCACTTTCTGTAAACTATAGCAGGACTAAGCAACCGTTCAAAACTGAAACGCCAAGCAGATGGCCCCAGTGTTTATGTCACAAAGTTATAGAAAAGAGTCCAATAAAACAAAATTACAGTATCTACAAATACTCCCCACTGTGCAGCTTAATTTAACATTAATAAATCATAAAAATTAATAAATTAATAAATTTAGGGACAATCCCTAAGATTTCTTACCTTAGTTCCATGCATCTATGCCAGATCTTCCAGTTTGATCTGAGTTTCACCATCAAAGCGTGGGGCTGCCTATTAATCAGTATTAGACTCTCTGCACTCCAGGTAGTTGTCAGAGGTCACAAGCATCAGAGATAGGGGTAGCAAATGGTGTATGTGTGTTTCATTCTACTTACCCAAAATGCTGGTCAGCCTGGTTAAAGAAAACAATAGTTATGATCTGATATAAATGTGATCCTTCCAAAATGATGTCAGATGTATATACTCCTTGAGATAAGCCACCTCAGTTTCAACTGTTTAAACCAAGCAGCAACATTTCAGAGACCTCCTAAAATTGCTTTTTGAGTACTTTCATAGAATTATTTTTGGAGTCCTCATTGATATATTTTTTTTTACTAACTTGAGCTTTGAAGAATTACCGTATTACTGAGGAAAATGAAAATATTGATGGTATTTTTTATGCAGACATTGTAGAGAAAATATAGTTTCTCATATCATTCAATATTTTTTTGTGTGTGAGTAAAGCCAAGAATACTTTGCTGGATATTTTTTTTTGTCTTGGGCACACTGTGAAGAAGCAATTGGTCTTTCTCTTCTAGATAACATAAAGTCAAACTTGCAGCTCACACGTAGAAACTGTGAGTGCTTCTGATAAGCATTTGCGAACTAGTCTCACTCCAGGCTTCATCCTACATTGTTAATCTCATCTACTCTGGGGATGCTTCCCCTTGCCACTTATTTAACCAGGAATAACATCAAGCTTCAAGGTATGCATTTTTGAGCCACGTGAAATTTCTCTAGAGCAGGTTAGGGGGTAAATAAATAGACAATTAAATGTCCTGAGGTTGAGCTCATTCGTGGTTCACACTCCAAGGTGATTCTTGTGATGGTAGAACAGGGTGAAGGTAAGAATGAGGATACAGATTCTGGCAAACCTGAAGAGAATAGGAAGTCAGGGATGGGCAAAATCCCTCCATTTTCTGGCTCTGTGACATCAAGTGTGTCATAGAGCCACATTTTAAAATAAAAAGATGATATCTCACACATTTTTTGACTATTAGATGATATGAACCATCATGCACTCATCCAGTAGAGTAGCTACTATCCTATGTATAACAAATTGCTCTGCGTGCTGAGGATAGAGCAGAAAGCAATGTAGGAGAGGTCCCTGTTCCTTGCAAGTGGGCGCTGTCATGGGGGAGACAAAAAATAAATAAGTGAGCCAATAAAAAATAATTTCACATAGTAGTCAATGCTATCAATGCTGTGATTGAAAAGTTGATCCTGTGAGTCTTATTTAGAAGGTAACACTAGGCTGAGACTTGAATGATGGACAGTATCAGTTATAGGAAGCTAAAGAACTCTTCAGAGTGCAGGCAAAGGCATGAGCAAATTCAGGGGCTGTGAGATGGAGACGTAATTGCTGCCATCTTAGAAGGGAAAAAAGGCCACTGAGGCTGACTGTGGTGAGTGAGGATAGAAGGGTAGAGGAGAGGAGATATATTTGACACTTGCTCTGTACTTGGCACGAGGTCAGTCTCTGTGTGTGATAGACGTCAATTATTATGTTGCACCATTTTTGAACAATGACTGGGAAGCAGAAAGTGATTGAACCCCCCAGAGTTCATTACAAAATCCTGACATTGTGAAGAGCCAGACTCTTGATCAGGATACAAAACCAGTTCTGAGAGCGGGAGAGGGTTCATCCTCAGTCCTGATTCAGTAGGAGCTGATTCACCTTCCTGGCCTTTTTGGAAAAAATGCTTAAAGACAGCTATAATATTGCCTCCCCTTTTTAGGTACTTGATAACTACCAAGGCAATAACACAAGAAAAACTGAAAACTGCCACAGTCCAATGGAAACAATCACTACTCACTCTGAAGGCCAAATAGCTACATGCTGCATATACCATTTTCAGCAACCAGTCTAATTTTGGAGCATAGATGGGGGGGAAAGTCTGGAGAACTCTGCACATATTAATCCTTTAGAATGGCAATAGCTATTTATCATAATAATTAACATAATCCTAGGGGAGTTGGGGAAAAATATGTAGTGTAGCCTTTTGATCATTTTTAGGCACTTACTACAACTATCATCCTTAATAGCTTCAAATACTCAAATGGCTGTTGTTTGTTAAGTGAGAAAACTCTAGTGACCAAATTCCTATAACTGAACTGTTAGAAACACCTAGAATTAGGTTAGATTTTTTTTTCTTGCTGCCATTCAGAGTGGCCTTTCCCAATGGTAAACTTATTTGTGTTAGAAAACTTTTTATCTCAACCAAGGAAAATGAAGCAACAATTGTATTTATCTTGTTTTTGATTGACACATAATTGTTGCACATACCTATTAGGTATCATGTGATGTCTTGATACATGTCTACATTGCAGCTACCACTTTAGGTTATCTAGCATCCTCATCACCTTACACACTCATCATTCCTTTGTGATGACAACATTCAAAGTCCTTTCTCCTAGCTATTTAAATATTCAATGCAATATTGTTACCTATAGTTCACCCTACTGTGCAAGAAAACACAAGAATTTATTCCTTCTATCTACCATGATGTTATACCCAGTGACCAACTTCTCCTTACCCCACCTCCCCACCACCTTCCCTGCTTCTAGTAACTAGTATTGCACTCTGTACTTAAAATATCCACTTCTTTAGATTCCAAATATGGCTGAGATTATGTGATTATGTGGTATTGGGCTTTCTTTGCCTGGCTTATTTAACTAAACATAACGCCCTCCAGATTCATTCATGTTGCTGAAAACGACTGAATTTCATTCTTTTTTAAAGGCTAAATAGTCCTCTATTGTGCATATATACCACATTTTCTTTTTCCATTCATCCACTGATGGACATGTAGGTTGATTCCATGTCTTGGCTTATTGTGAATAGACAAAGCAACAGCGTCACTTTTCACAGATGATTAATCTTCTGGCACCAGAAGGTTTTATCTTCCTGACAGTTCCAAGAACTTCCTAGACCAGTACTTGCCCAACACTTCCATCAGAAGTGGTTCAAGGACCCCAAATCATCTGCTTCTAGTGTCTAGTAGAACCGATGATCTACAACTGAGTTCTTTTCACCAACCATCATGTTCTACCATCTCATGAGAAAAATGACAGTATTTCCCTCAATTGCTAGAGTAAATACAAATGTGAAGGGAAGGGTATTATTTGTTTTCCACTCAGGAAAAATTTATGATAAGATAACAAATAGTGGAGAAAGGACAAAAAAGAAACAGGGTTCTCAGCTGGTGTGATTTCTTGATAGCTGCATGAGTTTTTGTGAGATAAGAACCATCTGGCAGTTGCTGGATAGTTGGGGGTTGGGATTTTGGTTTTGTTTTTATGATGTTGTTATTGTTGTTCATTTTATGTAGAAAAATATCAGTCAGAGTGACCCTTGAAATCTTGCTTTAAACATTCTCCTCTAAAACTTTAGAACTTTCACACAGGACAGAGAAAACTGATTCATCATGGGGTTATAGAAAGAACAAAAACTCTAGCATTCTAAACAGAGTTGAGTGAATTTTCTTGACATATTTAAAGTTACTAATACTACCTAAAAATTATTTTGAAAAAATACACTTTACATGATCCAATGATTCACCTAGAACAATGAATACCTTTGGTTGATTCTTTAATAAAATGAAGAGAAGTTAATACCATCAAGTTCTTGTTGGTAAAAGGCTGAAACTATTTTAAAAATTCAAAATATTTTTAGTTAATTTTGTTGTGGGAATAAAACAAAAGTTTTTTTTTTTCCCCGAACACAATATACTTTGCCAAGATGAGTCTAATAGGATTTTTATGAAATTAAAACCCAGCATTTCCATTTGGATTCACCCCTGCAGCTGAGACTGATAGGAGCTATCACATTCAATAACATTGATGGACTTTTCTGGTTTATATGGCAGATACTTTAAGGCACAGTTGAAAAATGGAAGCTGGATAGACAAAGTTTTTCAGAGTTCACAAGTTTCTGCTATCCTTCCACTCTGCTCCCTGGCCAAGAACGTCAATTCCAGCGCTGAGTATGTGTTTCTAGAACATCATAGTTATTTCATTTAAAAACAACTCAAAGCAATTGCACACCAATTTACATCATTGGGTTTTCCAATAGCCTCTTCACAGTAAGTTCAAAAGCTCCTCCACAGACTAAACCAAAAGTTTGTTGCACAAACTTGGGCAACATTCAAAACATAAATCACAGGTGCCTGTTGGGTTCAGTAAGCACTTGAAGGCTCCCCAGGAACACATGCACAGAAGAACCACCTGGTTCCAAGAACAGAAAAAGAGCCCCGCTCTGGGCTGTGTGGACTTCCTACTTCCTTCTGCACCCTTCAACCAGTCCTTAGGAAAATCTGTCTCCTTTTTCTTCACAGAGCAGCAGCTGAGCGTCACAAACACATGGAGGCTAAAACAGGGGTTGTAACCTTGCTCAAGGGACGCCTTGGAGCACATCCTGTCTCTACAGATTCATGTTCCTCCATGAAACAATAAATGAAAGAGGCAGTCTGACCCACCAACTCCTCCAGGAGAGTAATTGCTTCCACAAGCGCTCTGGGAATCAGCTTCCTGAATGTCATCATTTGTCACCGAGCATGGAAGTCTCTTCCCTTCTGAGCAATGACTGTGGAGTAATCATGCTATGTAACAGGACCAGCTGTTGGAAGGCATCACCAAGGCAGATATGAAGGACCATCAGAGCTAAACCACATCTGGTCAGTTTGGCAAGAAGCGTAGGCACCCAGTCATCAAATAGTTGTTGAGGATTTAAATCCCCTAGCTACCAAGATAGTAATGCAGAAAGAAGATAGTGGTGGGAAAAGGGGAGGATTTGAAAGAGATCACAAAATTAAGAAAAAGTTTCCCAAGGGGTCTTTTATTATGTTTACTCACTGTCTGCTGAAAGAGAACTGGATGAGTTCTCCCTGCGCTCAACCAAATGGAGGCTGGAGCATCAGAAAGGAGTCAGGAAGTTACCTAGTAGGACATTTATAGCAAAAAGTAACCTGGAACTGCCATCATTGGTTTAAACCTTCTTTTTGAGAATTTAAGAAAAAGTTCCCTTTCCCCCTAAAATGAACAACTATTATTTGTGAAGTCAGAAGATACAGGTAATAAAAATCAGGAAGAAGAAATGAGGGATCTACAGAAGATTAAGAGAAAGATAAAAGACAGAGATGGAGATATAAAAAAAAATAGCTCTTTTCAAGGAAGGGTTCTGAGCATGGTTATCATCAACTTTTCCACTTGGATCAAGTGGAAGCTGATTGCTGTAATCGGCTCTGGAAGGACCCACAAAAGATCATCTGTTAACGGCTTGATCTCCAGCCCGAGGTACTATTTGGAAGAAGTGTAGCATTACAGTGGGAGGTTTTAGGACATTGGATGGGTGTCCTCAAAGAGGCCTGTGGGGCCCTGGTCTCTACCCTCTCCTTTGTGTCTGGGCATGAGCTGAGAAGTTTCTTTTTGCTACTGTGTATTCCCCACTTGTCTGCTTCACTCCAAACCCAAAAGTAATAGGGCCGACCAACCATGGACCAAAACCTCCAAAACTGTGAGGCAAGTAAACCTTTCCTCTCTATAAACTGTTTATCTCAGATATTTGTTACCATGACAGAAAGATGACCAATACACTGAGATTGTTAAGTTGCTATGATCCCTCCAGGATAATTCTCTAGGATAAAAGAAATGCAATGAGACACAAGTCCCTCTCTGGTGTAAGCATCAATGTTCAATGACATCGACGTAAAGTTCACTCAACTTTTTGGTAACAACTTAGAGAAGGAAAAACTAAACAACTGTGCCACTTATTAGTCCCTTTGCATATACGATTACAGTAAATTCTAGCAGCAGTTTCTTGACGTGGACATTCATATTCCTGCTTTGTACACAGACAAATTCAAGAGGTTGATTTAGTGAATAGCTAAAAAACAAGGATGTGAACTGCAACCACATGGCCCTGGACGTTGTATATTATTTCCTTATCCCACCTAGCTGTGGGTCTAAGTGCTTTATCTCAAGAACCCATCTCATCTCCACCTTCATTTATTTTATGAACTCAAGCTTCATAAAACCTAACCTTGAACTCGGGGACCCCAGCTGTTCTATTCTTAACCTAAGTACATGGTTAAGCATCAGAATATTGGAGTCTTATAGTCAATGCATTTCTTAGCCAACTGCAAAGTTGTGCAGTAATGTTAGATTACTCCATTCATCCCCCCTACCACACTTCAGTCACTCCTGTCCAGGTGGCCAGTGGTCTCATCTTGGCAAATCCAGTTGTGACAGCTATCCTCCTCTCAACGCAGTTGACAGAAGTTGACTCTGTGGATTGTTTCCACCATTTTGAACCTTTATTCACTTGGTTTCCAGAATACTTCATCAGCCAGTGTTTCTCCTGCTTCAGCCAATGATTCCCTACAGTGTCTGTGTAGGGAATTGCTCTCCTTCCTAACCTGTGATTCCTGTAGCTTCCCAGGGCTCAGGCTGCTGCCCTCTTAACTTTATCCCCATCAAATCCCTAATTGAATTAATCCACTATCTCAACTTCGAATACCATCTCTCTGTCCCCATCTCAAGTTCTCCCACAAGCTTCAGAGAAACATTTTAAACATCCTACACACAATAGACGTCACACAGGTAGCTCAGAATGCCACATCCCAAAACAAAACCCATGCATAACATAATCCCTCCCCCCTCAATCTTTCCAAAGTTAGTAAATGGGACGTCTATTAATTCAGTTGCCTGCCCTTTATTTCATATTAAATCCACTTGTAATAATGTTGACCCCAACCTTAAAAAATGTGTCTAGAATCTAAATACTTCTCCAGATCCCTTTTTCTTAATCTCAGGTACCAACTGCAACAACCCCCCTGCCCATCCTCAACTTCTTTTCTCCCAACTTTAAAGTCTACACCCAGCACACTCAAAATCCAACTCCTTGCTAAGGCCTGCAGTTTCTTACCTGATTTTCCCTGCCTGCCTCCACAATCTCATGGTATTCCCTTTTATCTTTCCTCATACCTTTCCAGTTACAATCTCTTCCTGTTGTCTCTCAAATTCCCAAACTCCTTCCTACCTCAGGGCCCTTTCCCTGACTGTTCTCTCTACAGAGACTGCTGCTCCACTAATCTCACAATTCATCCTCTCATTTCACTCATGCCTTTCACAGATATCTTTCTCCATCTTGGCCCACATGACATTCCACAGTTGGTTTCACTAGATTTATCACAAATCCGTGTTGTTTCTTCATTATCCAGGATGTAAACTCCATATAGGCAAGAACTTCACTGCCTTCATTCTCAGTGGTATTTCTAGAACAATATGTAATAGATATTAGGTAACCCCCCCACCCAATATTTATCAAGTGAAAACTCTGCTGAAGTGGTAAGACAAATGACACCAGGCTTATAGGTCACCGTAAGAGGCTTGGATTCTACTCTAAACACAATAAGACATCTCTGCAGGACCTTAAGAGGGACAAGACATCATCTGACCTGTGTTTTAAAAGATGGCTGCCTGCTTTGTGGGGAGATACGTATGACTTCAGGTAATGACTTAAAGGCCTGTGTGCATGTGAGACTTCGATAAGTCAAACCTTACTTTTAAGGCATGACAGTTATCCTCAGTTTCATAAAATAATCCATGAGCAATGGAACTGCTGCCCTTTTTTTGGAAACAGACTGTCCTTTTAAGATGGAATAGTAGCTAAAATAATTCCAGTTATGAAGTAGATTTAAAAGGAAAAAAAAATCTTAATATAAGAAAGTGATTTATTCTTTGTATCCACCATGTAAACTTAGAAATCTAGATTTTTTTATGGTTTGCTTGAGCAAGCAGAAAAATTTAACTCACTTTCAGACTTCTTAAAACTACTTTTCCCGGTAAACAGGTGGAAAATAATATATGAATATTGAAGCAAATCATGGTGTAGAAAGGTCAAGAGAGGGAAGTAGATGCCAAAGGAAGTTGTCTTCCCAAGCTGGATTCACTTAGACTTATTTTATCTCAGCCGAATAATATAACTTCCCCCTTTTCAGAGTAAGAATGGAGGCATGTGACTGATTAATAAATTCAAAACAGACATTGAAGAAATATAAAACACGGCATGTTTTTGCTCAGGATTATGGCCACAAGGAGGCATAATTTGTGATAATGCACACTCTTAAAGTGGAATCAAAATATTTTAAGCAGCAATGGCAACATTCCATGCCTAGGAATTGCCTCTGTTGGCTCTGTTCATTTCCTAGGATTGGGAAACTGAGGGAAAAACATGATGAATATTGTGGGATACCCAAACAATTAGTAATAGAAAGAGGCTTCAAACTCAATAGCCTAGCCCATACTGGCACAATTGACATTTCCTTTAAAAATGTTTACATGTAGAGGATGGATTCAATTAAGATAATGGGAGAAACCAACTCTAACCCCATGAGTCGTGCACATGAAAATACAAAACAGATGAGTTTATTTGCTGTCGGTTGTATTTTGGGGGAAAGGATGGGTGGATTTGGGGCAGACTTCCTATTAAGGTCTAACACACCCATTCAAAGATGACACATCTTTGAAAAAAAAATTTAGGGAAATTGAGCAAATGTGGGTGGTATGTGAGTTATAAAAAAAAATGAGGAATTTGATGATGACCTCGTTTCTGCTCAAACACAAAGTAAAGCAGAGCAGGGAATAGAAGAATGCAGTTTTAAATGAAGAAGAAAATGGAAAATGAATATCTGGTTGAAATATTTTCTCCTCTTCTGAACCAAACAATAATCTCAATATTAAAAATAATGGCACTGACAGTAAGGGCCTTCAAGACAGGAACTATGTCTAATACCAAACACTAATACCATTGAACAACAGCAGAGGAGGTAGAGAGGGAAGATGGGAGGGGAGGGGAGGGGAGGGGGGATAGTAGGGGATAGGAAAGGTAGCAGAATACAACAGTCACTAATATGCCATTATGTAAAAATGTGAGTATGTAACAGAAGTGAGTCTGTATTATGTATTTGGGGAGTTCAAAACCCAATTGAGTCGAATGTATGAAAGATGATATGTCTTGAGCTCTGTAATGTTTTGAACAATCAATAAAAAAATAAAAATAAAAAAAAAAGAGGAATGTATGAGGAGCTGAAGGACATATGCCATATACCAGATGTGGAGTTACTCCATGCCCCTGGAGACACACTGCAGAGTCTTGAATCCATGCAGCTGTATGCAGCCCAGCCTGTGAATCCAGAACTCAGTGCAGGGCCCATCACTAGACTAATCAACAGGCTTAACTGTTTCCAAGTTGATATTACTCTGTATCCAAGAGAGCCAACAGTCTTCCTCTATGGAGAGTTGAGAAGTATGAATGTTGGATGTAATCCTCAAGGTGCCTCCTGGATCACTCCAAAGTCAGAATGCTTTCTTGCCTGGGGTATTTAGGATTTTACCACTGGCAGATATTACTGGGAGGTGGATGTGGAAGACTCTCGGAACTGGGCTTTTGAAATGTGTAAAGATTGGAAAGACAACAGGCATGACAAGATGGATGAGATGGAGAGGCTCTTTCTTCTTGGATGTGTTAAGGAGAGTACCCATTACACTCTCTTTACCACCTCCCACTTGTACTTTAATATGTACCAAGGTCCATTGGCTGAATAGGAACATTCCTGGATTGTGAAGGTAGAACCATGAGCTTTATGAACATAGCTCAAAGTTCTCTGATATACAGTATTCCTTCCTGTTCCATCTGTTCCCATCTCAAGTCTGTCTTTTGCTGTACCTGACATACCTAAGGACTCTGCCCCTATATCATGGGAAATACAATGTATAAGGAAGCCCTCTTTCTTAGGTCTTATCACACATGACAAACAGATTATATTTTATTAACTCTAGGTTCCTTCTAATGTTGTGAAAACCTATTTACTGTGTTATTAATTATGGTGATAGTATTAAAAGCCCATATACTCTTAAAATTTAGATTTTTAAATTTTTTCACTTGGGGAATATAATTATCCATGATACATGAAATAGAACATATTCTCTGGTTTAACTTTATTTCTGAATAGTCATGAAATGAAAGAATAGATAATGGTTGATTGAATAAAGTTAAAATTCAATGTAAGAAAAAAAAAACACTAATACCAAAATGTGATTGAGTGTTAGATAATAGTAATTGAGCAGGAGAAGCAGAAAAGGAGCAGAAACAAAGAAAGGAAAGAAAGGCAAGTCAGTGCTATTGTCAGAGGCCTTATTTCTGATCTTGCAATGAGAAGTAAACAGGCAAAAACAGGTCCACAGAATTTGGGAGTTTTCTTTATTTCAGTATTTGGCCTTAATTCCTAAGTCAAAACCACTCTCCTTATAATTAAGACACTGTCCAAATCCAAGCAGAGATTTTAAAGTACACATTTATGTGCAACTTTGCAAATTGGCACTTGGTCACAATTCCTAGTGGATTGCAACAGAATTCAGATTGTGGTCAGAGCTTGCAAATATAGGTAATGATATAGTAAAGAGGCAGGAGCTCCAGTCTGTTGGACCCTGAAAAACTTACCAAGGTCCCTACCAATGACCTGGCTCCTCCTTTTCCTGGCTTTCCTCATCCACCAAAGCTCTCGGGCAATGCACAACTATGGCTACCACCTCCAGAAGACTTTCCCTCCTCCAACTATGCTTTAAACACTACTTAGGAGATGACAAGAAGGAACTATTGGCCCCTGTAACAAAAGGGAAATCCTTTTTTTCTGGACCTCCAAAAAAACACAACTAAAATCATTGTAGTTGTTCATATTGTTTAAAGAGGATTTGGGCATTTTAACCTTCCAGAAGGTAGAATTAGTCAAGGTACTGCTTTTAAACACAGGTAAGTACACTCTTCCACCGTGAATCTAGACGCTTTTGATGGTAATAATCACTCAAAGTGATTCGATTAAGCTACAAAAATAATTCTATCCAATGGAGCATTACCCATGTCATGAGAGACAAGACTGATCAAAAGATTCTAAAAATAGGAATCTGGCTCAGCAGAAGGGCCTGACAGATGCTGCAAGTCCAGGCGGGCATGATGTGAGATATGAGATTAACAGTCAGTTAACGTAGAGGAAAAAAGGAAGAATTGTGGATCCATGTAGGATTCCTGAATGAGATCTATGAAAACAGGAATACAGGGATCTGAGCTGGCACATGCAAGCAGGGATTTCCAGCTAACAGGTTTGGATTAAATAAATCCCTTTATCTCCAATACCCTCTCAAACCCCAAAACTGTTTTTTTTTCTTTTTTTCTTTTTTTTTGGTTTTTAAATTCTAATTTTTATTGCACTTTGGTCAGAGAACAGATTCTTTATGCTGAAGATGCTTTTTGAGATTTAGTAGCTCAGTCCATTGAAAATTTTTGTAGATGTTTCACATGTGGTTGAAAGAATATGTTTCTCTGTATGTGTAGGCTCTCTATAATAATAATAATAATTATTATTATTATTATTATTATTAAGAAGTATAAATGAAAATCCCCAAATTAAATTGTGAGTTTCTAGGTTCTTTCCAGTAAATCTATTTTTATTTCTTTATTTTGTTTGGTTTGTTTTTTATTGATTTTTTAATATATGATAGCAGAATGCATTACAATTCATATTACACATATAGAGCACATTTTTCATATCTCTGGTTGTATAAAAGGTATATTCACACCAATTCATGTCTTCATAAAATATTATTAATCAATAAGAACAAAAATAATTATAGATGAGATGATAAGAAGCAATATATGTTAATAGCATGTTAGAGGAGAAAAGTCCAAAGACCAGTTACAGCTGACTTAGCAGAGACCAGAAAACACAACTGCATGAAGTCAGATCCCAATAGCGAACTCACCTTATTACTTAGTGTGGTTCTGCTTCTCTGACTGAACCTATGCTGATATACCTGCATGGACAATTGTGCTGAAATCAATTAAAAATGTACAGTTCAGACAATTTGGAAGATTCTTGGCTACCATTGTATATCTAGATAGTTTTTTTCAAGATTGCATATTTCTCTAAAATCAATAAAAGATGTCTCTGAAATGCACATATAGCCTCAATTTGCATAATAGTATGAACTTTTCAGAACCTGCTCACCCCCATTATTTAATTTGATCAATTTGTAAGAATAGGCAAGCATTTAATAGAGTAAGTCTGATAGGCAGGGACACATAAAAAATTGAGGGCATGCTTGATGGTATTAAAGAGAAACTATTTTGTTAGCACTTTGTAATAAACAGTAGGGCTATCTTGCTGAATGTCCTATTTGTCTATAGATAACTGGCAGATCCTTGACTTCAGAGTCAATTTAGGGGTTTTAAAGAAGGCTTACATGAAATGTGGGCCCTGACTGAGAGGATGTGCGTAAGGCTCTAATGGAGATGAAATAGTGTAGAAAACTGGTTAATACTTCATCTCTTCATTTCTTTTATGCGAAAATATTTATTGATGTTGGGCAAGGTGGCGCACCCCGTATAAATATGTGTGTGTGTGTGTATGTGTATGTGTGTGTGTGTGTAGATATATGTAGGGTGCATTCTACTAGTCTCGGAACATAGGTAGTGAACAAGACAAATGAACTTAGAAATCCATGGAATTTACATATTGGTGATGAGGACATGAATAAGTGGATGGATGAGTGAGTGAACAAATAATATGAAGTAAATAATATAGATGAACATAAGTCCATAGTCATAAAGGCTATGAAGACAGTGAAGTGGGGTCATGGAATAGAAACTGAATGGGTCTTGGATGTGTCTATTTTAGCTAGAGTGGTCAGGAAATCTTCTCTGAGGAGGTGAAACTTTCACTAAGACATGGCGGTATGATTGAGATAGTCACACAAGAATCCTGGGGAAGAGCATTCCATCCAGAGGCATCAGGAACCACAAAGATCCTAGGTGGGAATGGGTTCACCTTGGCAATCCCATGTGGCTGGAGCGTAGACAGGAGGGTGGAGGGTGTGGAGAGTAAGCCAGACGCCACACTGTGCAGGGCCTATGAACTCTAATAATTGCTAGGTGTACCAGCTTTCCGTCATTATAGAAAAATAACTCAGATAATTAACTTACAAAAAGGTTTATTCAGCTCACAGTTTTGGAGATTCGAATCCAGTGGTCCCTAATGCTTTGGGACTCTGACGAGGTGGCACTCTGTGGTGGGAACACTTGGCAGAACAACACCACTCCCTCATCAGCCAAGAAGCAAAGAGGAGAAGACCAGGGCCCCACAATCCCCTTCCAGGACACACCCTCAGGGACCTTAGGACCTCCCACGAGGCCCCCACCTCTTAAAGATTCACCAGCCCTCTCAGTACTGCCATCCTGGGGACAAGCCTTAACATGTGGACCTTCAGGGATATTCAACAGTCACACTATAGCACTAAGGTTACTACAAGGGCTTTCGACCAGAGAAGGGGTATAATCTGACCTCTGTGTTGAGGTATCCGCCTGACTAGAGGAACCAGAGTGGAAGGAGGGAGAACAGGTCCAAGACCAGCCATCTTCTTGAAGTCGTCCCCCACCAAGTGGTGAGTCTTTCTAAGAATTACAAAGTCTATATCCCAGAGGAGTTTGGGGATGGTTAGTTGTTGTGGTTTGGATGTGAGGTATCCCCCAAAAGCTCACATATGAGACAACGCAAGAAGCTTCAGAGGAGAAATGATTGAGTTATGAGAGTCTTAATCCCCTGATAGGAATTAACTGAGTGGTAACTGAAGTGGTAGGGTGTGGCTGGAGGAGGTGGGAATCGGGGGCATGGCTTTGGGTATATATTTGTACCTGGAGAGTGGACTCTCTCTCTTTTCTGATCATGATGGGAGCTGATTCCGCCTGCTACACGGTTCCACCATGATGTTCTGCCTCACCTTGAGCCTGGAGGAATGGAGCCTGCTGTCTATGGATTAAGACCTCTGAAACTATGAGCCCTCAAAAAAACTTTTCCTCCTTTAAAGTTGTTCTGGTCAGATCTTTCAGTCATAGCGGTGGAAAAGCTGACTAAAACCCTAGTTTTCTCTAGAGGAAGTCCAAACAAAAAACACATGACTAAACAGTGACTGTGGGGTCAGGGATCCTGGTGGGAACACAGGAGGCCTGAAGTGGCATCGCAAGGCCATCTCCAGTGGGTTCACGAGTCACTGCTGGAGGGAGCCATTCATCTCTGATCATTCTCTGATGGGAGATTCAGACTTCTTACCAACTCCTCTGTCTTAGAGGAGGTGAAGAAATCTTTCAGAAACTTACACGAGGAACTATGTTCTTAGGCAAAATGCTTAATCGTTAGATAAATATCTTAGTTGTGACTGATTTATCTCCTAACAGGCTAAATGTTACCCTGCTTATTACAAATATTTGAAACTTGGACTTTATAGTTAGAAAGACCACATTCAAAACCCTTATGTGTTTAGTTACTAGACATACTGGTGCATCCAGAATGGGCTGTCAGAAACGGGGAAGTGAGGATAGATCTGCAGAGAATGGGGTGGAGTTCACCCTGTGGAAAGGGTCTTACCCGGTAGACCAGTGGCACAATGTCTGAGAATATGTAGAAATGCACTTGTCCCCCAGGCTACTGAACTGCTCAGAGGTCTGAGTAGATGAGTTTGACTGAGGACAAGCAGAAATGTTAATACTTGACGTGTTAAGAGGTCTGAACTGTTTCAGATCATGGGATCCTTATCCTAGAGAGTTTTGATTGAAAGGAGGTTAACCATCCTTTTGAAATGGAGTATCAGCAGGTATAAGAATAGGTGAGAGTTTAAAAAGTGGTCACGATCCTAGTCTTGTAGACTGGGGTTGCAGCTTTCTTCTCACCGGGACAGTGGAGAACAAATCTGGACTTCAAACAGACAAAATCCTAAAATCACTCCAAAGACCAACACTTTTTGGGGGGAGGAATGAGGCCAAATTGGTCAGGATGGACTAAGGATCCAGGCAAGGCTTTCAGACAGCTGAAACTCTGCAGTTCCTGAAGATGAGGTAAAGGAAAAGAGAAATGTCCAGAAGTCACAGCTCAGGCAGGGAGATAATATTGGCTATTTGGTTCATTTATTTTCCATGCTGATTCTTTGGCCTGCTCATCACCTCCTATTTGACATAGAAAAGATTGATAAGAAAGATTTGAGGTAATGAGATACACAGTACTAATTAAAAAGTTGACTTATGATCATTGAGATGAGACATTGGGTTCTATCCATTTCTAATTTGGCTTTATTTAGCTTCTAGGCAGAACAGTGATTAAAAATGAATTTATATTTAAGGTCAAAGCTTTTGTTTCAAAACTTTAATCATCCACTTCTATTTCACGGGCAAGTTTTTTTTCTGCAAAAGGTCAGGTGGCAAACACCTCAGATTTTGTGGGCCATGTGGATTCCTTGCCAACTACTCAGCTCAGCTCTAGACACAAGATAAACAAAAGAGCATGTTATGTTGCATTAAAATTTTATTTACAGAATCAGATGATGGGCCAGACTTGGTTCGTGGGCTTACAGTTTGTCAATAATTTGCTATCTATAATCAACACAGTGATGTCTTTAATTTCTTTGTATTCTTAGAATTGTTTTCTTGGTGAGGTAGTGAGGCCTAGGGTGGAACCCATATTTACTGGAGTGCCACTTACCAGTGTCAGGAAGTTATGAAACCTGCATTATCATATCTAGGGCTTTTTCTTCATCCTTTGGAAACAATCCAAGCCATTTCCTGTGAATCAAAGGCAACTATCAGAAATTAAGATGTAAGCGGCTACAGACCTCTGCAGAGTAAACAGTGTGTTCTGTGTTCTCTGGCTCCTGCTTCAATAGCTAACCAGGGATATAAATAACCAGCCCCAATGGACAGTGCCACTCATATGCGCTTATGTTCTTTTGCCTAGGGAAAACGGCTAACTTGGACCCATGAGCATCAATACAGAAGAATAAAAGAAAGACTTCCAGTTTTCCTTCATCACTTAGACATAACTCACTGTTTCTTTCATACAGAAAATCTGCGAAACTCTGCTTTATGGATAGAAAACCATGAAAACATTCAGAGATCTTATGGCAAGCTCTGAGAGAAAAGACAGTAAGGCTCTGTCAGTCGGAAGTAGTGAATGCAAGTTTTTTCAATCAAACCCAACAGAGAAACACACCGTCATTGTTCTCCACATTTACCAATCCAGTAATGAAGCAAACGCAATCTGGACTAACCTATCTCAGCAAGAGTCCCCAGGTCATCTTTCATAGAACAAAGCCCTTCCAGTTCCATACTGAAAAGGACAAGACCAGCACGATTAGGCAGTGGCGTTGGTGATGTGACCTGAATGGGATTCCCAGGACCCCGGTGAGGCAACAGGAGGGAATCCGTGTGAACCTGCTTTGAGCTCCTCAGAACAACCGAGTTCTGTTATTAGTACATTTTAGCTGTCTTTGTGTTCCTAGTTGTGGGCTGGATGCACTAGACTGTCAGAGGAAGATCAAAGGCTCCTTTCCTTCAAAGAGCCACAATTTGGGAGAAAATACAAGCCTGCTGGTAGCCAAAGACTTGTATTTATTTATATATTTATTATATGTATTTCTTTTTCTTGCAATCTCTTCACAGAAGTATTGCATTGGGTAGGCACATATTTAGGAAATAGGGTTTTTGTTTTTTAAAGGCGAAGAACTGATGAATTGAGCTGAACCTTTGAGTCTTTTGATTTTTTTTTCCTTTTTATTTATGTGTTTGTTTATTTATTTATTTTTGGTAACATTGCAGATCAAACCCAGGACTGAACACATGCTAGGCCTAACATGGAGCTACAGCCTCATTCCTTCCTTTATTTTATTTGGAGACAGGGTCTTGCTAAATTGCCCAGGCTGGCCTTGAACTTGCAATCCTCCTGCCTCAGTCTCCTCCACAGCTGGGCTCACAGGGATGCACCACTGTGCCCTGCAACAACTATTCTTGTGTAGAGTGTATTTCTCGGATGCTTACACTCTTGTATTGCTTTAATTTTATTTTTATATTTTAAGACCACCAAAAGGAAAAAAATAAGACACATCTGAAAAAAATTAATAAATTTTAAAACTTTGCCATATTGGCTTCAGAATTTTATATTTAAAAATGAACTTATATTTGCAGTTACAATGTCAATCATCTATTTTCAGCCCCTCTCATATGCTAGAAAATCAATACCCTGAGTTTGAGATTTATCCTTTTGTGTTTTTAAGTGCTATTATAATTATATATTGTTTATAATTTTGTTTCAATATTGACATTTTCCTAGATGCTCTAACTATGCACATACCTTTTTGTCACTTGCTTTCTTCATTTAAAATTATGTTTTAAAGATTTTCCCATATTGTGCTGGGCACAGTGGTGCACACCTCTAATCCCAGCAGCTCAGGAGGCTGAGGCAGGAAGATCATGAATTCAAAGCCAGCCTCAGCGATGGTGAGGCACTAAGCAACTCAGTGAGACCCTGTCTCTAAAGAAAATACAAAATAGGGCTGGGGGTGTGGCTCAGTGGTCAAGTGCCTGAGTTCAATACCTAATACCCCCCCATAAAATAAAAAAGTCTTTCCCATATTGGTCCATATGACTGTTATTTGGTTTAACAGTGTACTGTGGTTCTTTCCCCAGGCTACTATTGGAAGCTCTCTGGAATTACTTCCTATTTTCTACTGTTATATGAATACTTCCGTGAGTGACCTTATACTTGGATCTTTTATACATTGTATGTTCACTTTGCTTTTTTAGCTATGATTTAGGTATGATTATGAAAAACCTAATAAAAAAGAAATCTAAAGGAGAAACATTCAACTAGCTCCTCATTCTAGGCCCACTGTGTGGCCATAATGGAACCTTCTCTGCCTTACCAAACATTTGTTCTGAATGAGAAAAAAAAATAAAAACATGATGTGCTTTCATTAACTGTAGTATCCTCCACGATAGCAGCAAAGCAACCCAGATTTCATTGATGCACTGACTGAGTTGTATTTCCAAGGGTTTGCCATTCCATAACCAAATGGGAGAGTAGCTGCCTTCAAGGCAAAGAAATTAGCCAAGTTTTAGAACGTGGCTTAAGTCTGGGATTTAGAAATTAAGAGATTTTTCTAAGTTGTCTAAAAATGATGCTTGATACTGGGATTCTAAATATCAACACATATGCAACTTGCTGTTTACAGCCTTGGAGGACCAGAGCTGCTTCCCTCCAAACAAACACAGGACCACTTTCTTTTCGAGCTCTGGGGTAACAGTCTGGCTCCTGGTTTGCTCAGACACTCCAGGCCACAGCCACCCTAGTGGCTCTAGTCACTTCTAGGAAAGACGTGATACTGAGGTTGGATCCCATTGGGTTGTTCCAGAAGCCAGACCTCAAGCAGCTGCAGAGATGATGGTTTGAGGTTGCTTTTTAAGGCAAAGGGATCTGGAAGCGTGTATGTGAAGAAAGGAATGTGATGCTGAATAGTTACCATAGTTTTTTTCTTAATGAGAGATTTAGAGTTCTTAAAAATAAGTTTTTTGTTTTTTTTTTAAAAAAAAAGAAAATAAAGCATGTATTTTGGAATAAAACCAGAACCAGGAGCGCAGAGCGCCAACAAACGTGTTGTTTGGGTTTTTCCACCGTCAGGGTGGTACTCCTCCTCTCCTCCAGAATCTGAGCTATTTCCTTCTCACATTCTACTCAGGGTCCAGCCCAGCACATGGCACATGGCACAGAAGGAGAGCTGTATGCTCTTGAGGGCTGCCCTCCTGAGTCTGCACTTCCTCCCACACCCAGGGAGCCCTCAGGCTGACTGTGCTTTCCCCTTGACCAGGGCAACCAGGAGAAAAAACAAAACAAAACAAGGTGAAGGCCTGCACCCATTCCTACCAGAGCCCAAGCATTCAGCTATACTTGCAAGCCACACCTTTCCAGACCTCTTCAGATGTCTTCAGATTCTACGTGGGCCCATCACCAGCTTACATTCCCCATTTATCAGACCTCACCTCACTCACATTGGACATTCTTCCCATCAAACAATCACATCTCCATGTACCTCAGTCCCTTTAAAAATGCAGCAACATGATCCCATCAACACAACACCTCCCCAAACAGAATTATTTGAAACCAATACACATGTAGGCCAGGGCTATCATGTGACAAGAGAGACCCAAGTAAATCAAAGGGCGGGTCCGTCTTTGCTCCATATCTAACTGGCTTGCCTGAGCCCTGCTGCCTCTTTCCTGTTGATCGAGCCACCCAGTGATGTCAACTCAGAGCACAAATTTAAGCTGAGATTTTGCCTTGTTATTATGCCTCTATTGTTCAGAATAGAAGGGATTCAAAATAGCATATTTCCTTCCCATCGTCACAGATTTAAGCCAGAAAAAAAGTCCACAGTCTAAGACCGTTTGATTGGTCAGCTTGATTTTGTTGTTTGTGGGTAGGAAAAGCCTCTCCCCAGCACCTGGAAGTTGGAAGAGAACATGCTGACTCCTCTGCAGGCAGGACTTCCTCTTGCACACTGATCAAGAGTCACAGGGGCTCACGCTGCAAGGGCCACCAGTGAGCATGAGTGGCAAGAGGCCTGAGTGCGTCAGTGTGGAAATTCAAAGAGACTTCTCAATGGATCTGAGCCAACATAAAAGGTTGATGATCACTTGTCCTCAGGGCCCATGGTCATTGGACCCTCCCTGGACCACCTGGCTGAGAATATAGTCCAGAGATGAAGAGAGGACAAGAGGGGGGAAAATATACATAAGAGAAAAAAAGAAGCTAGGAACAAACAAATTCTCTTGGATCAGAAAAAAAAATTACAGTTCTTTTTGTTTTGACAAGCCCAATTGCTGAACATAAACCACTTTCTGCCTATACTAGTATGCTATGAAGTAATTCACTTACCAGAATTCCTACCCACTAGAAAACAGCATATTCAAGTTAAGCCTCAAATATCCCTTGGGCAGGTGCTGCCCTCATGAGGACAGTAGTGGTATTGCTGATTATCTTGTAATGTTGTTTTTCAACTTTGAAGTTTACACAGTTGTTGACCCGTGTAGTTTAGACTAGTAGGTTAGTCCATTTTTACCTATAGCTTAGTCCATATTAATTTATTCAGAAATAACTATATCTTCATAAATATATTTTGGTGTTTTTTTTTCTATAAAGGAAAAATGTTTCCACATTATTAAGACAAAATTTTTCTATTAAGACTGTGCTTTCCAAATTATGGCTCATGAAATCCATTTCATTTTCTTTTTTTGTGTGTGGGGGGGTGGGCATGCGAGATTAATCACTGAGCCACATTCCCAGTCCTATCCCCTACTATCCCCCCTCTCATGTACTTGTTGATTGATTGTATGTCTTCCTCTGAGAAGTGTCTGTTCAGGTCCTTGGCCCATTTGTTGATTGGGTTATTTGTTTTCTTATTGTTTAATTTTTTGAGTTCTTTGTATATTCTGGATATTAGGGCTCTATCTGAAGTGTGAGGAGTAAAAATTTGTTCCCAGGATGTAGGCTCCCTATTTACCTCTCTTATTATTTCTTTTGCTGAGAAAAAACTTTTTAGTTTGAGTAAGTCCCATTTGTTGATTCTTGTTATTAACTCTTGTGCTATGGGAGTCCTATTAAGGAATTTGGAGCCCGACCCCACAATATGTAGATCGGAGCCAACTTTTTCTTCTATCAGACACAGAGTCTCTGATTTGATATCAAGCTCCTTGATCCATTTTGAGTTAACTTTTGTGCATGGTGAGAGAAAGGGATTCAGTTTCATTTTGTTGCATATGGATTTCCAGTTTTCTCAGCATCATTTGTTGAATATCCTTCCTCCATTGCATGCTTTTAGCCCCTTTATCAAATATAAGATAGTTGTAATTTTGTGGATTGGTCTCTGTGTACCATTCTGTACCATTGGTCCACCCGCCTGTTTTGGTACCAGTACCATGCTGTTTTTGTTACTATTGCTCTGTAATACAGTTTGAAATCTAGTATTCCTATACCTCCTGATTCACACTTCCTGCTTAGAATTGCTTTTGCTATTCTGGGTCTTTTATTTTTCCATATGAGTTTCATGATTGCTTTATCTATTTCTACAAGAAATGTCATTGGGATTTTGATTGGCATTGCATTAAACCTATAGAGAACTTTTGGTAATATCGCCATTTTGATGATGCTAGATGCCCTTCAATAGATGAATGGATAAAAAAAAATGTGGCATTTATACACAATGGAGTACTACTCAGCACTAAAAAAATGACAAAATCATGGCACTTGCAGGGAAATGGATGGCACTAGAGCAGATTATGCTAAATGAAGCTAGCTAATTCCTAAAAAACAAATGTCATACGTCATCTTTGATATAAGGAGAACAACTAAGAACAGAGTAGGGAGCAAGAGCATGAGAAGAAGATTAACATTAAACAGGGATGAGAGGTGAGAGGGAAAGGGAGAGAGAAGGGAAATTGCATGGAAATGGAAGGAGACCCTCATCGTTATACAAACTACATATAAGAGGAGATGAAGGGAAAGGAGAAAAAAAACTAGGGAGAGAAATGAAGTACAGTAGATGGGGTAGAGAGAGAAGATGGGAGAGGAGGGGAGGGGAGTGGGATAGTAGAGGATAGGAAAGGCAGCAGAATACAACAGACACTAGTATGGCAATATGTAAAAATGTGGATGTGTAACTGATGTGATTCTGCAATCTGTATATGGGGTAAAAATGGGAGTTCATAACCCACTTGAATCAAATGTATGAAATATGATATGTCAAGAGCTTGGTAATGTTTTGAACAACTAATAGAAAAAGAAGAAGAGAGTATCTTCTAATATTTCTAATATTTGTTTTATTGATGACCCAGTACAAAGGACAGAGTTGGGTGTATGGTTTTTGAACTATTCTTAAAACTGAAAGCGTCTGCACTTCAAAGTAAATGAGACACCTGGGCATGCACAGTGTTGAGTGATAAGTCCCTTGAATATGGTCCAAAAAGAAAAACAATGGAGCTATTGTAATTATATCTTAGCCATTCTACAACTGGAAGAAAGCCTCGGATGATAATGGAACTGGGAGATTTTCTGGTAAGTTGGACTTTGGGGAAGAGAAGTGTTTCACAGTGCTGTGGAGAATGTAGCAAACAGCTGCAGGTTCTGAGAAATCCAGGACACTTCCTAACACTGCAGTACATGGAAATATATGTTTATATTCACATGCTATATGATATAGGGAAATATCTTAAATCAGTGGCCATTGTTTGGAGCCATAGTTTGTTTCATGCTCCGGGGGAAGCAGAGGGGGGGAGGTGTAGAGCTGAGCAGTGCTCACCAGGGTTCCCAGTGCCCCCTTCCTGGACACAGAACTTAATGCTCCTGCGACCTCCGCAGCAGAGACTGCCTGTGTGACCGGCTTGGCAATAGGCATGAGGTAACGCATGTCCTCTTCAGTCTAAAGCACAAGTCTGTGTCTCTACCTGCTGCCCTCGTGAGTTTTAAGCACTGTCACAGAGCAGCATCGTAAGGGGAGGAATGACTCCAGGGAGTAAAACCCTCTTCTGTTGAACATAGTATGAGTGACAAATGGTTGCTTTTAACCTGAGATTTGGGGGTTGCTATTGCAACTACACCGGGGATTAGAAAACTTTTCCTGTAAATGGTCACATAAGTCTTCAGGCTTTGTAGTCACATAGTCTGTCAGATGATTTTTTTTAATTTGTTGTTTTTAGATATACATGACAGTAGGGCATATTTTGACATATTATACATACATGGGGTGTAACCCGTTACAGTTTTGATCCCATTCTTGTGGTTGAACATATGTGCTGTCACACTGGTCATCTATTCATATATGAGCATAGGAAAATTGTGTACAATTCATTCTACTCTCTTTCCTATTTCCATCCCTATTCCCTTCCCTTTATTCTCCTTTGTCTAATACACTGAACTTCTACACTTCCCCTCCCTATCCTTCCTTGTTATGGGTTAGCACCCACATATCAGAGAGGACGTTCAACCCCTGTTTTTTGGGGACTGGCTTCTTTCACTTAGCATATTGTTCTCCAGTTCCATCCATTTACCAGCAAATTCCATTATTTCATTCTTCTTTATGGCCAAGTAATATTCCATTGTGTACATATACCACATTTTCTTTATTCATTCACCTGTTGAAGGGCACGGATGGATGAATGGATAGGTTGGTTCCATAGTTTGGCTATTGTGATTTGAGTTGCTATAAACATTGATGTGGCTGCATCACTGTAGTGTATGCTGTTTTTAAGTCCTTTGGGTATAAACTGAGGAGTGGGATAACTGGGTCAAATGGTGGTTCCATTCCAAGTTTTCCAAGGAATCTCCATACTGCTTTCCAGAGTGATTGTACCTATATGCAGTCCCACCAGAACTGTGTGAGAGAATCTTTTTCCCCACATCCTCACCAATATTCATAGTTACTTGTGTTATTGATAATTGCCATTCTGAGTGGAGTGAGATGAAGTCTCAGTGTAGTTTTAATTTGCATTTCTCTAGTTACTAGAGATGTTGAACATTTTTTCATATATTTGGGGACCATTTGTATTTCTTCTTTGGTAAAGTGTCTGTTCAGTTCCTTTGCCCATTTATTAATTGGGTTATTTGTTGTTTTTTGTCTGTTTGTTTGTTTTAGTGTTAAGTTCTTTGAGTTCTTTGTATATCCTGGAGATTCATGCTCTTTCTCCCTCTCTGTAGGCTTTCCGTTCGTGTTCTTAATTGTTTTCTTTGCTGTGAAGAAGCTTTTCAGTTTGAGGCCAGACCATTTATTGATTCTTGATTTGACTTCTTGTGCTTTAGGAATTGTATTGAGGAAGTCTGTTTGTGAGCAAATATGTGGGAGAGTTGGTCCTACTTTTTCTTCTGGTATGCACAGGGTCTCTGGTCTAATGCTCAGGTCCTTCATCCACTTTCAGTGGAGTTTTGTTCAGGGTAAGATATATTTCAATCTACTACATACAGATTTCTAGTTTCCCCTGAACCATTGTTGAAGAGGCTATCTTTTTTTCCAATGTATGTTTATGGCACATTTGTCTAGTATGAGATAAATGTATTTGTGTGGGTATGTCTCTGTGTCTTTTTTTCTGTTCCATCGATCTTCAATTCTATTTTGTGCCAATACCATGCTGTTTTTATTACTGTAGTATAATTTAAGGTCTGGTATTATGATGCTTCTTGCATTATTTTCTCACTAAGGATTGCTTTGGCTATTCTGGGCCTCTTATTTTTCCAAATGAATTCCATGACTGCTTTTTCTATTTCTGTGAAGAATGTCATTGGAATTTTTAAGTCAATGACATTAAACATGTTTAGCATTTTTGATCGTATGGCCATTTTGATGATGTTAATTCTGCCTATCCAAGAACATGGGGGGTCTTCCCATTTTCTAACATAGTCTTCTAATTCTTTCTTTAGTGCTCTGTAGTTTTCCTTGCATTTCATTTCATTTCACCTCTTTTGTTAGGTTGATTCTCAAGTATTTTATTTTCTTTTTGAGGCTATTGTGAATGGAATAGTTTTCCTGATTTCTCTTTCAGCTGATTCATCATTGGGGTACCAGAATGCAAATGATTTATGGGTGTTAATTTTACATCCTGCTACTTGGCTGAATTCGGCTATGAGTTCAAGAAGCTTTTTGATGGAGTTTTTGGGTCTTCTAAATATTGAATCATGTCATGGGTAAATAGGAATAATTTGGGCTCTTCTTTTCCTATCCCTTTCATTTCTTTTATCTGTCTAATTGTTCTGGCGAGGGTTTCAAGGACTATGTTGAATAGAAGTAGTGAAAGAGGGTGTCCCTGTCTTGTTCCAGTATTTAGAGGGTATGCTTCCAATTTATCTCCATTTAGAATGCTGTTATCTTTGGGCTTAGCATAGATAGCTTTTACAATGTTGAGGTATGTTCCTACTATCCCTAGTTTTCCTAGTGTTTTGGACATGAATGGATGCTGAATTTTGTCAAATGCTTTTTTGGCATCTATTGAGATAATTGAGATAATTTGGCATCTATTGAGATAGTCTTTGAGTCTGTTGATGTGATGGATTACATTGATTGATTTCCCTATATTGAACCAAACTTCCATCCCTGGAATCAACCCCACTTGATAATGGTGCACTATCTTTTTAATATGTTTTTGTACATGATTTTTCAGGATTTTATTAAGAATTTTTGCATCTATGTTCATGGGGGATATTGGTCTGAAGTTTTCTTTCCTTGATGTGTCTTTGTCGGGTTTTGGTATCAGAGTGATAGTAGTTTCATAGAATGGAAAGGGTTCCCTCCTTTACTATTTCATAGAATAATTTGAGGAGTATTGATGAGAATTCGTCTTTGAAGTCTGGTAGAACTTGGCTGATAATCCATCCACCTGGTCCTGGGCTTTTCTTTGTCAGGCCTTTGATGGCATCTTCAGTTTCATTGCTTGAAATGGATCTGTTTAAATTTTCTATGTCGTCCTGGTTCAATTTCGGTAGGTCATATGTCTCTAGAAATTTGTTGATGTCATCATGATTCTCTATTTTATTGGAGTATAGATTTTCAAAATAGTTTCTGATTATCGTCTGTATTTCAACAGTGTCCTTGATGATATTTCCTTTTTCATCATGAATTTTAGCAATTTGAGTTTTCTCTCTTTTTCTTCATCAGCCTGGCTAAGGGTGTATCAATTTCACTTATTTTTTTTAATCAACTTTTTGTTTCATCTATTTTTGAATTTTTTATTGTTGTTGTTTTTTTCAATTTCATTGATATCAGCTCTGACTTTATTTCCTGTCTTCCACTGCTTTTAGTGTTGATTTGTTCTTCTTTTTCTGGGCTTTGAGATGTAATGTTAGGTTATTTACTTAGTGACTTTCTATTCTTTTAAAGAAGGCAGGCACTCAGTGTAATGAACCTTCCTCTTAGAACTGCCTTCATAGTGTCCCAGAGACTTTGATAAGTTGTGTTACAATTCTTATTTATCTCTAAGTACTTTTTAATTTCACCCCAGATTTCTTCTACTATCCATTGATCATTCAATAGTGTATTATTTAGTCTCCAGGTATTAGAGTAGATTCTATTTCTTAATTTTATCATTGATTTGTAATTTCATTCCATTATCATCTGATAAAAGTATTATCTCTTTTTTGTATTTGCTAAGAGTTACTTTCTGGCCTAAGATATGATCTATTTTAGAGAAGGATCAGTGTGCTGCAGAGAAGAAAGTGCATTCAGTCTTTGATGGATGAAATATTCTATATGTGTCTGTTGAGTCTAAATTATTAATTATATGCATTAGTTCTCTAGCTTCTTTATTTAGTTTTTGTTCAGAGGCTCTATCTTGTGACAAGAGAGGCATGCTAAAGTCACCAAATATTATTTTGTGGTCTGTTTGATTCTTGAAATTGAGAAGGATTCATTTGATGTACATAGGTACTCCACTGTAGTGGCAAAAATATTTTTGATTGTTCTATCTTGTTGATGTGTAATTCCCTTAAGCAGTATGAAATGACCTCCTTGGTCCCTTCTGATTAACTTTGGCTAGAAGTCCGCATTATCTGACATGAGGATAGAAACGCCTGCTTGTTTATGAGATCCATGTGAATGATGTGTTTCTCCATCCTTTTAGCTTCAGTCTGTGGATGTCTTTGCCTATGAGGTGAGTCTCTTGGAGATAGCATATTGTAGGTCTTGATTTTTTAACCCAATTTGCCAGTCTCTGTCTTTTGATTGATAAGTTTAGGCCATTTACACTCAATGCTATTATTGAAATATAAGTTTTATTTCCTGTCATTTTTATTTATTTCTTGATTTTAGTTTAGGAGAATTAGTTTCTCCTTTGATCTCTTATTCTTTAGCATAGCTTTTCCCTTTGCTGCTTTTCACTTTTATTTTTCATTTCTTCTTCACGAAATATTTTATTTATTTATTTATTCTAATCAATTATACACGACAGCAGAATGCTCTTTAATTCATCGTACACAAATGAAGCTGAATTATTCACTTCTCTGATTGTACCCAAAGTAGGGCCACACCATTAGTGCAATCATACATGTACCTAGGGTAACGATGTCCATCTCATTCCACCATCTTTCCTACCCCCACTCCCTTTCTCCCCTCCCCTTTACCCCATCAAAAGTTACTCCACTCATCCTATGCCCCCACCCCCATTGTGAATTAGCATCCACTTATCAGAGAAAACATTCAGTTTTTGGTTTTTGAGGATTGGATTATGTTGCTGAGCATGATATTCTCTAACTCCTTCCATTTACCTGCAAATGCCATATTTTATTCTATTTTATTGCTGAGTAATACTCCATTGTGTATATATACCACAGTTTCTTTATCCATTCATCAATTGAAGGGCATCTGGGTTGGTTCCATAGTTTGGTTATTCTGAATTATGCTGCTATGAATATTAATATGACTTTATTACTGCAATATGCTGTTTTTAAGTCTTTTGGGTATGGACCAAGGAGTGGGATAGCTGGGTCAAATGGTGGTTCCATTCCAAGTTTTCTAAGGAATCTCCATACTGCTTTCCAGTCTGCACCAATTTTCAATCCCACCAGCAGTGCCTTTTCCTCACATCCTCATCAGCATTTATTGTTGTTTGTATACTTGATAACTGCCATTCTGGCTGGAGTGAGATGAAATCTTACAGCAGTTTTGATTTGCATCTCACTAATTATTAGAGATGTTGAACGTTTTGTTTCATATATTTGTTAATCTATTGTATATCTTCTCCTGAGAAGTGTCTGTTCAGCTCCTTAGCTCATTTATTGATTGGGCTTTTGTGTGTGTGTGTGTGTGTGTGTGTGTGTGTGTATGTGTGTGTGTGTGTGTGTTTTCAATTCTTTATATATCCTGGAAATTAGTGCTCTATCTGACATGTGTGTGGCAAGAATTTGCTCCCAAAATGTAGGCTCTCTCTTTATCTCATTGATTGCTTCTTTGCTGAGAAGAAGCTTTTTAGTTTGAATCCATCCCATTTATTGATTCTTGATTTCATTTCTTTTTTTTAAATGTTTTTTTAAGAGATAGAAAGAATTTCTTTATGAGCATGATATTCTCATGAATTTCAATATTTATTTTTAAGTTTTCGGCGGACACAACATCTTTGTTTGTATGTGGTGCTGAGGATCGAACCTGAGCCACATCCCCAGCCCTTGATTTCATTTCTTATGCTTTTGTTAAGGAAGTCAGAGCCTAATCTGACATGATAAAGATTTGGGCCTACTTTTTTTTTCTATTAGGTATAGGGTCTCTGGTCTAATTCCTAGGATCTTGATCAACTTTGAGTTGAGTTTTGTGCATGGTGAGAGATAGGGGTTTAGTTTCATTTTGCTGCATATGGATTTCCAGTTTTCCCAGCACCATATGTTGAAGAGGTTATCTTTTCTCCAATGTGTGTTTTTGGCACCTTTGTCTAATATGAGATAATGGTATTTTTTTGGGTTTGTCTCTGTATCTTCTATTCTGTACCATTGGTCTACATGTCTGTTTTGGTGCCCATACAATGCCATTTTTGTTACTATAGCTTTGTAGTATAGTTTAAAGTCTGGTACTGTGATACCTCATGCTTCACTCTTCTTCCTAAGGGTCTGGCTATTCTGGGTCTCTTGTTTTTCCAGATAAATTTCATGATTGCTTTTTCTATATCTATAAGGAATGACATTGGGATTTTAATTGGAATTGCATTGAATCTGTATGGCGCTTTGTGTAGTATGGTCATTTTGACAATACTAATTTTGCCTATATTGGAGCATGGGAGATCTCTCCATCTTCTAAGGTCTTCTTCAATTTCTTTAGTGTTCCAAATTTTCATTGTAGAGATCTTTTACCTCTTTTATTAAATTGAATCCCAAGGTGGTTTTTTGTTTTTGTTTTTGTTTTGTTTTGTTTTTTTAGGCTATTGTGAATGGGGTAGTTTTTCTAATTTCTCTTTCAGAGCATTCATCACTGATGCATAGAAATGCATTTGATTTATGGGTATTGATTTTGTATCCTGATACTTTGCTGAATTTATTTATTAATTCTAGAAGTTTCCTGGTGGAATTTTTTGGATCCTCAAAGTATAGAATCATGATATTGGCAAATAATGATAGTTTGAGTTCTTCTTTTCCTATTCATATCCCTTTGATTTCTTTCATCTGTCTAATTGCTCTGGCTAGAGTTTCAAGAACTATGTTGAATAGAAGTGGTGAAAGAGGGCATCCCTGTCTTGTTCCAGTTTTTTGAGTGGATGCTATCAGTTTTTCTCCATTTAGAGTAATGTTGGGCTTGGGTTTAGCATAGATATCTTTTACAATGTTGAGGTATATTCCTACTATCCCTAGTTTTTCTAGTGTTTTGAACATGAAGGTGCTGTATTTTGTCAAATGCTTTTTCTGAATCAATTGATATAATTATATGATTTTTATCTGTAAGTCTATTGATTATGATGAATTACACTTATTGATTTCCATATGTTGCACCAACCTTACATCCCTGGAATGAACCCCATAGATCATGGTACACAATTTTTAAAATATATACTTGTATGCAAGTAGTCAAAATTTTATTGAGAATTTTTGCATCAATGTTCATCAGAGATATTGGTCTGAAATTTTCTTGCTGTATCTCTGTCTGTTTTTGGTATCAGGATGATACTAGCCTCATAGAATGAGTTTGGAAGGGTTCCTTCCTTTTCTCTTTCATGAAATAATTTGAGGAGTATTTGTATTAATTCTTCTTTGTAAGTCTTGTAGAACTTGGCTGAGAATCTGTCTGGTCTCAGGCTTTTCTTGGTTGGTAGGCTTTTGATGGCGTCTTCTACTTCCTTGCTTGAAATTGATATGTTTGAATTGTAAATGTTCTCCTGGTTCAGTTTGGGTAGATCATATATGCCTCTAGAAATTTGTTGGTGTCTTTAAGCTTTTCTACTTTACTGGATTATAAATTTTCAAAATAGTTTCTAATTGTCTCTGTATTTCAATAGTGTCTGTGTAATATTTTCTTGTTCATCACGAATTTTAATAATTTGAGATTTCTCTCACTTTTTCCTTAAGATGGCTAAGAATTTGTCAATTTTATTTTTTTTTCAAAGAACTAGATGTTTGTCTTGTCAATTTTTGGAATTTTTTGTTTGTTTGTTTGTTTGTTTCAATTTCATTGATTTAGCCCTGATTTTAATTATTTCCCTGTCTTCTACTACTTTTGGTGTTGGTTTGTTATTCTTCTTCTAGGGCTTTGAGCTGCAATGTCAGGTCATTTTCTTGTTGACTTTTTCTTCTTTTAACGGGTGAACTCCATGCAATGAACTTTCCTCTTAGCACTGCCTTCATAGTGTCTCAGAGATTTTGATAAATTGTATTGGAGTTCTCATTTACCTCTAAGAATTTTTTATTTCTTCCCTGATGTCTTCTGTTATCCATGTGTAGTATATTATTTAGTCCCCTGGTATTGGAGTATCTTCTATTTTTTATCTTATCATTGATATCTAATTTCATTCTGCTGCGGTCAGATAGAATGCGGGGTAGAATCTCTATGCTTTGGTATTTGCTAAGACTTGCTTTGTGGCATAACATATGATCTATTTTAGAGAAGGATCCATGTGCTGCTGAGAAAAAAAAGTGTATTTGCTCATTGATGATGGAATATTCTATATATGTCTGTAAAGTCTAAATTATTGATTGTTTTATTGATTCTATAGTTTCTTTGTTTAGTTTTTGTTTTGAAGGTCTATCCAGTGCTGAGAGATGTATATTAAAGTCATCCAGTATTATTGTGTGGTGGTCTGTTTGACTCTTGAAATTGAGAAGGGTTTGTTTGATATACATAGATGCCCCATTGTTTGGCACATAGATATTTATGATTGTTATGTCCTGTTGATGTATGATTCCCATGAGTAGTATGAAATGTCCTTCTTTATCTCTTTTCACTAACTTTGGTTTGAAGTCCACTTTATCTGATATGAGAATGGAATCCCCTGATTGTTTATGCAGTCCATGTGAGTGATATGTTTTTCCCATCCTTTCACATTCAGTCTGTGGATGTCTTTTCCTGTGAGATAAGTCTCTTGAAGGCAGTATATTGTTGGGTCTTTAAATTTTTTAATCCAATATGCCAGTCTATGACTTTTAATTGATGAGTTTTGGCCATTCACATTCAAGGTTATTATTGAAATATGTTTTGTATTCCTGGTCATTTTGGTTTATTTCTGGTTTTTAACTTGACTTGATTTCTCCTTTGATTGGCCTTTCCTTTAGTGTAGTTCCCCCACTTGCAGCTTTTCATTGTTGTATTTTATTTCCTCCTCATGGAATATTTTGTCAAGAATGTTCTGTAGTGCAGGCTTTCTTGTTGTAAATTCTTTTAATTTTGGTATATCATGGAAGGTTTTTATTTTGTCATCAACCCTGAAGCTTACTTTTGCTGGATTATAAAATTCTTGATTGGCATCCATTTTCTTTCATGGCTTGGTATATGTTGTTTCAGGATCTCTTGGCCTTGAGGGTCTGGACTGGGAAAACTGCTGAGATCTGAATTGATCTTTCCATATATGTAATCTGATGCCTCCCTCTTGTGGTATTTAAAGTTCTTTTCTTATTCTGTATGCTAGTCATTTTTATTATAATGTACCTTAGTGTAGATCTGTTGTAGTTTGTATATTTTGTGTCCTGTAAGCCTCTTGTATTTGATTTTCCAATTCATTCTTCATGTTTGGGAAATTTTATGATATTATTTTATTGAAGAGATTGTGCATTCTTTTGGTTTGAAACTCTGTGCCTTCTTCTATCCTGATAAATCTTAGATTTGGTCTTTTGATGTTATCCCATAATTCTTGGAATTTTTGTTGTTGTTGTTGTTCATGGTTTCTTACTATCTTCTGTATGGTCAACTCTATTTTCCAGATTGTATATTTTGTCTTCATTGTCTGAGGTTCTGTCTTCCAAGTGATCTAGTCTGTTGATGATGCTTTCTATTGGATTTTTATTTGGTTTATTATTTCCATCATTTCAAGGATTTCTGTTTGTTTGTTTGTTTTTTCAAAATCTCTCTTTCTTGAAGTAATCTTTTGCTACCTGTATTTGCTCTCTTATCTCTTTGCTGGAGTGATTAATTTTTGCCCGTATTTGCTCTTTTAGGTCATTCTTTAATTCACAGATCATTTTAATTATGTACATTCTGAACTCCTTCTCTGACATTTCATCTACTGCACTGTTGATGGATTCTATCATTATAAGCCCTAGCCCTCCAAAATACAGAGCATGAAAAAATAACACCTTTGAAAAAAAACAAACTACAACAATAAAAAAAGAAAGAAAATAGAAAAAAAGAAAAACAAGGCTAGAAATGAAGAGAGAGACAGATATGAATACATGTAGGAGTCCTTGAATCAGTCAGTACACATTCAAATAAAACAAAAATCCAATATGGAAACCCAAAATCAAAAAGCAAAACGGAACTACTACCACAACAAACAAGCAACAACAACAACAAAAAAAAAATAGAAAAGAAAGAAAAATCTTGGTTAAATGGTAAGAAATTAAGGAGTTGTATCTACTATGGTGGACAAAATAGTGAGCGAATATATGTGTTCACTGACTGTCCATCTGGCTTTCTTGTTGAGGTATGATCTAAGCTTGGGAGTATGAACAGGGGGTTGTGCATCCTTCCTTTTATTGTGTGGCTCACTATGTTGAAGTTTGGGGTTTATAACTTCCTAATTTCACTTCTTGGAAGAGTAATGTGGGCAGGCTGGGCTGCAGGCCTGGAGGTGAAGTGAAGTGCATAAGAAACTGAGTTGTGGGTGGGCAGCAAAGCAGTTGACCATGTCTCAGGGGCAGGTGATTCAGGGCCTGGCACTGGATCCTGGGGACCAACAGCAAGGCTATGTGCTGGGCTGGGCAGGTCTGGTGGCTAAGTGGTGTGTGGGGCAAGATGGGGCCTGGCCATGTTGGGAGCCCAGGTCTTCTGTGCCAGGTGGCTCCAGCCTGGGCACCAGGTCTGGCAGGCCAGCCGGTGAAGCTGTGTGCTGGACTAGGTGGGTCTGGCGGGGAAGCAGTGACCTGGCATACAGGGCTATAGGCTGGTGCTAGCTGCAGGCCTAGTCTTGGAGCAATGGGCTGGGCTGGGGGCCAGGGCAGGGTTGGGAGATTGGGGACTAGGGAGCTAGAGGGCCCTATTGGGTGTCAGACCTAGCATGTCCTGGGGACTGGTGGATGCTGGACTGGGGAGGGAGTCCAGGACCACACTGGTGCTGGGACGCAGTTGAGTGCCAGTCTGGGGGCTCCAGGAACCCAGTGGGGGCTGGGCGGGCTGACAGCAAATTACTGTCCCATCCTCTCTTCCAACCTCTGACCCGCTGTAGCCCACCCGACAGTCCCTGAGTGCTACAAGACTCAGGGAGCTGGGCGAGCCCAGCTCTCTCCAGCCTCTCGAACTTGTGATCTCTGGGGGGAAATGCTCCCAGTTTCTGATTTTCCACAGGTTTGCTAGGCTCAGACAGGCACACACAGACCTAGCTGCAAACTCATAGATACGGGTTTCTAGTTTCCATGGCTCTTCCATCTTGCTGTCCCAAGATGCTGCTCCCAGATCAGCTATAAACTCTGGGAGAGTTTTTTCTGTTTTTTTGTTTTGTTTTTTAAATACCCAACTAATGAGTCAAACTGTCCCTGGTTTGGCCAGGGCAGACTGCCCCTCCAGTCTCAGGATTTATCCCTCTGAGCCTTGGGGAGATGTGGCATTTCTGCTGTTTGAGTTTTGGGTAGCCAAGCCAGGAGAAATGCGGCCTCACGCCCATCTGCCATCTTGCCCCTCCTCCACAATATTTTTTAAAAACAACTATAAAAATTAGAACCATTATTAGCTTGTACCAAGAGGTAGGTGGATTTTTGAAGGATGGGCCATAGTTGGCCCACCCTGACCTAGAGAGCTGTGGAAGATTCTGTCAGCCAGCTGAGAGCTTGCTTTGAACTGGGGAAGGCAGCTTTGCCATCCAACAGGAACTCCCCATCAGGGGCATCCCTGGACCCTCCCCTTACGAGAGGTGGTGTACCAATACCTCCACTCCTGAATGGGACAGTTCTGAGGTGTGCCTACCATTTCTCAGAAGTTCCTTGTGGGCGTTATTGGCAGTTGCCCGCTGGGGTAAACTATATAACCCTTTGCTTCCTTCCCAGTCATCTCTCAATTCCCCCCACCTCACCTGTACATTTCCTGCACCTCCAACTTAACCACCTGTCTCAGGATCCGCTCTGGGAGACAACCCAGCTAATACATCAGTCTTCAGTAACACAACGGAAGCGCGGGACCTGAAGTGCTGCTCTGGTGAAATGTAAAAGGCCCGTCACGGCTTAGCCCTCAAGCGGGGTGCAACTAGGAAAATGGTAGTGGAGTAGAAAAAAGGACGACCCCCTGATGCCATGGCGAGCCATTTGGTAAAGCACAACGTCTTGACCTGCAAGGTTGTGGCAGAACAGACCACACCCTCACTTACCTCTAATCCCTGGATATGAGGTTCACCGAAAATCTGCCAAGTGCAAACCAGTAGCTCTGCCGAAACCAAAGTCTTTCATCAAGCCCTCTGCTACCATCTCCACATCTCTTCCTAATTTTTCCTTCTAGTCTATCCATCTCTATGAGACAAATGACCATCCCATGGTGGACAGGATGCTTCTTAAAATCCTTTCTACTACTGATGGACGTTTGGGTTGTTTCCCTTTGTTGAATATTATAAATAACGTTGCAATGAACATGGGAGCTCATTTGCAATACTAATTCCAATCCCTTGGGGTATATACCCAAAGAGGTGGATTGCTGGCATGGAGACACTAATACCAGATGATCTCACGTATTGGTGGAATCTCAAAGTTTAAACTCATAGGAGAGAGAATGTGGTGACCAGAGGTGGGATAGAGTGGGGCTAAGGAGAAGGGAGTTGTTTGTTCACAGGGACAAAATCAGTTACCCAGGAGGAATCAGCTCTGATAAACAGCACACATGATGACTTTTGTTATTCATGATCTATATTTCAAAGTAGCTGAAAGAGATGTTTTACCAATAAAGAAATAATGGTGGGGGTGGGGGGAGTTCTGTTTTAAATAGCTAGTTTGTGATACTTGCACTGAGCCCTGGCTCCCAGGATTAGAGCCCCCTCTTGCCCTTATATTTTCCCTCAGAGAGACCCAGGTCCCATTCCTATCTTGCAAGTTCTCCCTAAGAGCTCCTGCCCATCCCTTCAGCTTAGTTTCTTACAGCACTTTGCCACCCGCTATGATGCAGCTAAATGAAAGCACCAGCTTCACCCAGCAATTAAACCGCAGTTCCTTGCAAACTGTTCTCTCGTGTGTACAGGTCTCTCAATAAGGAATGCCTGCCTACTTTGTGCCTGTTCCCATCTGAGCGCTTTAATCCCTTCTCATTCTAGAAGACGAATTTTGCAGAAAAGTCTGGCATTGAATCCAGGCTCTGCCACTTATTCGCTCTGTGACCTTGGGCAAGTTTCTTAACCTTTCTGTACCCTGGTTTCTTCATGTTTAAAATGGGAGTAATAATAGTATTTAACTTCATAAGGCTGTGTAGAGATTACATTATTGTGTGGCACATAGGAATAATATAGGAATGTTAGTATTATTATGTTCCCTATTAAACTTGGAATAAAATCCAAGGTCCTTAATATAGACTAGCAGCTCTATGGATCTGCCTTGTCCCCACCACTCAGGGTTGGCTTCATGGTCATGTACAGTGTGGCACTGGGTCCCATGCTGAGGGCCATTGCCAAGTAGGAATGACGCATCGAAATTTCCTTGCCAGCGTACCCCATGTTAAATGGACTTGCCTTGGAAATCCGCTGTGACCTTGCATGTGTGTTTGAGAAAGGTGACCCTGCTCAAGGACCAGAGTGGATCCAGGATTAGGGTGTATCCTGCAGGTTTTAGGAAGTATCCGGGTTTAAGATAATCTGGGTTTAGGGAAGTTGCAGGTTGAAGGTTATTCCTGCTGGGAATAGGGCGTTCCTGCTGCCTGAGTTCCCTTTGAGTTCTGTGGAATTGAGAAAGTATTTGAGTGTGAATTGTGCGGTGGCAGAACTGGGAGCGGGCAGAACGTGGATTTCCCCAGAACGTGGATTTCCCCAGAACGTGTGTAGAGGCCGGTGTGAGTTCGGGAATAAAGAGTTGCTGTTTGAATCTACAAAGCCGTGAGTGGCTCGTGATCTTGTGCCCAGCCAAGACATTGGCAGTCCCATGCTCAGAGGGCCTCATGCTTGGTTTGATGCTCTACTATAAACATCCTCAAATTCTTAATATGCTTTCAGCAAGGGGTTCCACACTTTCATTTTCTACTGGGCCCCACAAATCACATCACTGGTCTTGCCATTAGCACACTAAGGTCCAGCCAGAGTAGCCTTCTCCTGGTCTTTCAAACACTCCAAATTCTTTTCCATCTCTGCCCCTTCTCAAACTCCTACATCTTCAGCTTCTGTGTCTTCTGCTCAGGCCTTCCTGGAGGGCTCTAGGCAAATCATCCTTGTCCCCTTCCCCCCACCCACTACCATTCTATCTCTTAGCCCCTTTCTGAAAGGAAAAAATTTATTTTATTTACTTGCTTTGAATCTTTCTCACCAGAATTAAGAATGTAACTCCCATAACTAAACATTTGTCCTCCACATCACCAAAAAAAAAAAAAAAAAAAAAAAAAAAAACAGCAGCAAGTAGTGTCCTTCAGTAAATATCTGTTAAGTGAACGAACTCCGGGCCTCTTCTAGGATAGAACAATTACACTCAGGCTACCCTGAAAGCTGGTCACAACCTTGGTGCCATCACTACAATGCCTTCCTTTCTCTCCACAAATGTTGCATGGTTTGTTTGCACGGCTGTTTTCTCTGAATTTCAAAGAACCCCAGAATCTACGTAGGGTCTCTCCTTCCCATTTCCTGGCTGAAATCTGAATTGCATGTGCACAGGAAGATAAAATGTGCTAAACATGTACATACCAAAGTCATATGGCTTAAAAAGACAGAAAGCAAAATTTGACACAACAATGGGGAAAAATAGAAACACCCATCATTTAAATCATCATGCTCTTACTTAGGGTAAGTGGACATAACATCACATTTTAAAAGCATGACTTGACCTGGACTCTCAGCCCTGATGGCTGTACTGCCAGGGCTTATCACATACTTAAGGGAGAAATAACTTTAGTATAACACAAGTGTTTCCAGATAGTGTTCACCTCAGAAAAACAATTGGAGACCTGTTGTCTTTGCTTATCTAGAACAGTCTGTGTAACATTGTGACTTTATAACACTGAATAAAAATAGAAATATTAGTAAATCAAACCCATGTTTTTTAAGAGACTAGCCCAGCATAACTGAGTTGGATTAATCTGAATACTTCAAGCTTGATTCAACATTAGAAAAATTCATTTAAGTAAAATACAATCTTAATCTGTTGATTGATTAAACAAAATAGTACTTTAATAGATGCAGAAAACTGTTAAAATCCAAGCTTGAAACTCAAGTATAAAAAATAGAGCTTTCCTTCTGAAATTAGCAGAGAAAGATACCTATTATTATTTAAATAATATTGCATTAAAAATCATAGGCAAATAAGAGAAAATTATAAGGACAGGAAAGGGAAAAAAATCAATCTAACATCTAAATATCTGACTATGTGTAAAGATTCTAACATATCTATATTTAAGGATGTTGAAGAAAGCATTCAAAACAAGCCAGTGAAAATGAAATTTTTAAAAATACTGGGGCACTCGACCACAGAGCCACATCCTATTTAACAGGTCTCACTGAGTTACTTAGTACCTGCTGTCGCTAAAGCTGACTTTGAACTTGCGATTCTCCTGGCTCAGCCTCCTGAGCCACTGGGATTACAGGCATGTGCCACCATGCCCACTAGACTTCATTTTAGTGAGAAATTAAAGAATACTTGAATCAATAAGAGAAGGGACAGACCAGGTTCACGGAGTATGAGACTCAAAATGGTTCAGCTTCAATTTTCCCCTAAATGAACGCATTCCTGACCAAAATTCCAACAGCAGCTTGTTAAAATACATATATGGAGAGGAAAGGGACAGTACAGCCAAGACACTACTGAAGGGAAAGTAAGGTAACAGGACTTCTCTGCTACTTAGGAAAATTTATCACAGGGCTGCAGTGATTCAAACAGCATGGTTCTAGTGTAAGAGGAGATAGGTTGGAAACACGTGCACACTCACAGACACCTGCTGTGTTTTAGTAAGTGTTAACAGGACACTAGACACTAGAAAATACAACTGTAACCCTACCTTGCATAGTCCACAAAGCCAAATCAAGATGGATTATAAGCCTAAGCGAAAAGCAAAATAATAAAACTTCTAGAACACAATAAATACTCATGATCCCAGTGGTTAAGGACATACGTAGGCAACATACAAAAGGACTAACCTTTAAAAATCATGACAAATTGGTTCAATGTTAAAGTGAATAATTCTATTCATCAAAATGCCCTATTGAAAGAATTAAAAGGCAAGCTACAGAGTGTGCAGCTAGGTTTATGGTGCATATAACTGACAAGAGGTTTCATAGCAGAAGGTATAAAGAACCACTACAAATCAGTAAGAAAACCCCAACAGAAAAATAGGCCAAAAGTACTGGACAGGAATCTATAAAAGAGGATGTGAAAAATGTTCATAAATGAAAAGGAAAAGGTATTCAATCTCAGTAGCAACCAGGGAAATGCAAATTAAAACCACAATGAGACTCGACCCACACACCTGCAGATTAAATTAAGGTTAAAAGCTACCACCACCAAAGACGTGGTGCAACAACTGGAATTTTCATATTTTGCTTTAAAAATGTAAACTGGCACAACCAATTTGGAAATTAGATTGGCACCTATCTAGTAAGCTACAATGTTCTAAGAGCAGCTTCTGAGGTGGCCTCCAGGATTCTTGCCTCCTTGTGTTTACATTCAGATGTCACTTCAGAGATGAGATTTAAAAGACCTTGATTGTCATTTTGCCAGCATCCATCCTTGCCCTCAAACAGTCCATTTTCATCAAATTCCAGAGAAACATTTTAAAAAGTGCCAAATCAGGATGGGTATGGAGCTTAATGGTGGAGTGCTTGCATAGCAAGTCCGAGGTCCCAAGTTCAATCCCCAAAATCATAAAAAGGAAAAAAAAAACAGAAAAAAAAGTAAAAATGTCAAATCATACTCTGCTGCTAAAAATCATGCAAAAACTTCCCATTTTTACAGAGTAAAATTAAAGTTACTGAGGTCCCCCATACCCACCTAGCCTTACCTGTCACCCTTTTGACCTCCCTACTACTTTCCTCCTTGCTCTTCCTCAGCACACAGGAATGCTCCGTCCACAGCCTCCACACAGGCATTCCTTCCTTTCCAGTGGCCTCTCTCAAGAGCACTCTGCAATTCAACTACAGGACTAATCCAATAGATGGGTGTGGGGCCTAAGATTATGCATTCCTGACAAGTCCCCAAAAGACTGTGGCTGCTGATGTGGGGACCACAATTTGAAAGTTGTGCACAGTCCTCCAGTATCCATGGTGCACAATGTATTGAATTCTCTCCTGCACAGCTGGAATGATAATGGTCACGCACTCTCCTAGCATAGTGAAAATCACCCCTATTTTGTTTTGTAGAACTCCAGGTAAAAAATATTATGAAATATCTCCAGGACTAACTCTCATCACCTTCAAGGTCTTTGCTCAATGTCAGATCTTAATGATACCTACTCAGAAGTTCCTTTTCAGTGTGATCCCTCCCCGCCCCAATTTCCCCAGCTCTCCTTCCTTGATTTTTTTTCCTCCATAGCATTCTCCACCTAACATGATGTCATCAACTTACTTGTTCTTGGCTTTACTCTCTCTGCCCATGAAAAATATCAAATCCAAGATTTTTTTTTTTAATCCCAAGAAATAAGTAGACTTTTTAAAAAATGTATAAAATATTTGAACTGAAAATGAATTGAATCCTTTCATTTCCTCAAATGTGAACTTATTTTTAAAAATATAAGTTGGGGCTGTGTTTGCAGCTCCATGGTATAGCACTTGCCAAGCATATGTGAGGTCTTGGGTTCAATCTCAAGTACTACAAAAAATAATGGTAATAATTACGTGCGATTACAGGAAGGCAGTTTAATAGTAGGTACTAAAACCCTTTTGATACAGAAGAACTAGGATTCCAACATCAGCTTGACTATTTGCCAGCTAAATGTCTTCCAAAGGCTGATGGCACTTTTGTAGAATTCATCGCCTTTAAAAAGGCTGATAACAGGTGATAGAACAGAATTAGACAAATGTATACAAAATACCTTGCCCAGTTCTCGTCACTACAGAAATGTTCAGCAACTACTATCTCCTCTTTCATATCTCACCTTCTCTTGCTCACATTTCAACTTTGTTAAAGGTCCTTTCAGTTCTAGATAGAATTATATGTAAAGGCATATTCTTTTTTTAATGAAAACCTCTAATGACTGTTGGTGGAATTCCATCTTAAAACCAACAAAAACCTTTGCCTATCTCTCTTCCCAAAGTGGCCCACATTCTCCCTTAAATGAATGTTCTTTGCTTTACCTCAAAGATAACTCTCTAGATTGCTCCCATTCTCCCTTGAATAAGTATCTACGTTCCTAAATAAACCTCTGTCTATGCCTTTGGGAAAAAACAAAAACACCTTTGTCTAAACTTTCCGTAATACTTTCAGGTGATGTTTAAAATATAATGCAGAATAATGCCACCACTTTGCAATTTTACTGAGAAAGCATTCCAAATTGAACTTGCATAAAATATTAAAATCTCCGCTGACAGTGTTCATTCACAAATGCATTTTTGGGCCTTTCTAAATGATAACCAAATCTTACAAAACTAAAACCTCACATTTCTTATCAGAAGTATTTTAGAGAAAAATAATTTTTACAAAATGTCATTATTCTAAATCTACCTACTTAAAATATAAATGTCCTGGTCCAAGATAACCTATATGGCCATGATAATCATTTTCACAACTGTAATGAAACATAATAAGCATGGTATTCTTCGTGTTCGTGATGCACATTCATGCATGACCTGATTTGCTGAAATAGAGTCTTTATTTCTGAACATTCCAAAACAGCAGTGTACACAGTAACAAATATTAAGTCATATACCATAAGAAAGCATTCATTAGTGCAAATGGGTTTTGTAAAAGGTCTATCAAAAGGGTTTATTTGCTTTAAAATGCATTCATTTCCAGAAGCATTGTTAATAAAACATTACAGTTTCATCTTTTGTAATAAAGTATTGAAAAATCAATTGTGGTATAGTAGCAAACATTGCAGGTATTAAGTGCAATGAGCTTGTGATGCCATTATAAATATGAAATCCATGGACGACAATAAATTAACAATGAAAAAGACAAGACAGTTTAACTCTGCTGTCTGGCTATCTCTTTGCAACACTTCAGATCATGTTGTGCTCATTCAACATAAAATTGTGTCCCAAATTGTATGATGTATTTTTGCTGATATATTCCTAGAGCTAAAAAAATAGTACCTTACCACAAAAATATTTTTATGGCACAAAATTTAAGTTGTTCCATAGTGGTTCACATAGGTGTAAAAAGAAATAGGCACAAAAAATAAAATTCCTGTAAACTATAAAAAAGTAAAATTCAAAGCATATGTTATAGAACCTAGTTGTAAATATGCAATGTATTAAAATACAGAACATGTAATGGAAAGATGTTTAGAACACTTAAGTAAACTGAACAAGTTACTTTAAAAAAAAAAAAACCTCATATGGCAAAGCATTATTGATACATTTCAGTTCTCTCAAAAAGTATTCAGGTACAGAGCAGTTCTACAAAAACTTCCTAGATCTAAGTGTCACAATACTGCAACCACAGGTTTGAGAATGTTGCAGTATCTCAGGCAAATATTTAAGTGCAATAATTAGTCTCTGGTGATTGGTCCATTGAAAAACAACGCAGGACATATGTTAAAATGCAAAAGGGAAAGAATATCCCAACGTCCGCCGTTACCCAGCCAGCTAGGTAACACAACCCTCATTTTTCACTTCTTTCCCGTTCTTCAAGGGTACATAAAACTGCATCAGTAGCAACCGTCTCTCCAGTTTCCATCCCTCAGTGTGCTGAGTGAAGACAGAGGCTTTGGAGGCTGCAGGAAACTATAAAGGGTTGAAAAGAGGAAACAGACTGTTAATAATCCCACAAGTGACATCACTTGCTTTGATCATCTCTCCCATCAATGCTCTTCCTTCAGTAATGACAAGCTACTGGCAGAGCAGTCCCAAATGTACCTTTCACATTTCTGGGCCTTCACAGCATGTGTCATATGTATACAAGTAAATCTGCTATGCAATGTATAAATTGTGTTTTTTTTTTCCAATCAGAAAGAAACAGATAAACTCTTCAATAGAAAAATAGCCTAAAAAACATAAATGACAATTTCACTGAATATAAATAGCACATGAACATAAAGAAAATTTCAATCTTATTAATAATCAAAGATTTGCCTATCACATTGCAAAGAATGTTAAAAAGAGTGATAATATGTGGTGTTTGCTTAAGTTTGGAAAAACAGACTCTCTCTTATAATCTGGCAACTTTTCCAGGGCTTCAGTTTGGAGACATATACAAGGATAAATGGATGGTCCATAATAATCTATACAGGTCAAGTTATGTCATTTCTTTTCAAGGATGAACAAGACACAGCTCTGCATTTACTAAGGGAAATAAGCCAGAATTTATTGAACAAACATATACCCAGACGATTTCTGCCTGGGTAACAAGATTATGGGTCAGTCTTTATTTTCTCTTCTGTTTTGCAATAGTTTCTGAATTGTTTATGTTCTGAGTAATGCTTACTTCTATTCAGAAAACAAAAAGCTTATAAAAATGCATAAAGAAAAATTACTGTTCCAACATCCCTTTAAAACTTTCACTATGGTTCCTTCCCTCTCTTCTTTCGTATCCTCATTTCTCTTAAGAGTTGTTTGTATTCATTTTCTCATCATCAATCTCTCAACTTTTTTTTTTTCCCCATAAGACATTCTAGAATGTCCAGTTCAAGAAGGGTACAACATGACCATGAGCTTGTCTAACATGACTTCTGCAGGTAATCTGGAATTTTGAAAGGAAAAAAGACCACACTCTACCTAAAGCATATCAAACTTACCAATGTAAGCTGATAAAGCCCATACTAAGTATCACTAAGATGATTTTTAAACCGTAAGTGTGGGGAGAGAATATGCATATGCATACAAAATGTTTCCACATTTCCATATAAAAATGATTGATTCAATTCATACATACTTGAGATCCTACCCTGTGCTGGGCACTGGGAGTATGTGACAGTGAACCAAAGAATCAATTACCCTCCACCTTCATGGAGCTTACAATTTTGAACAGTGGTGTCATGTGAGCAAGGACCTGAAGGAGACAGGAAGCAAGCCATGCAGCAGGTAACTCAGAGTGGGAAGAAACTACCAAAGCTCAGGAAATAGGCCTTACCTTGGTAAATTCAAGCTAAAGCAAATAGTGTCTTTAAAAGTGAAAAGAGTATGGAGTTACAGAAGAAGATGAGATCAGAGAAGAGGACCTGGCCACACAAGGCATGTCCTCCAGAAAGAGGAGGAAACGGGTATGGCCATCCAGGGCAGTGACCTGCTGAGTTAAACTGAGTCAAAGCAAGTCAGGTGGTTCCTGGAGCAGTTTCGAACTTAAACTGCAAATGAAGTTATATAAACCAACGGGCCTACCTTCTAACAGGCTGTGCAATTTTGCTCCGAGGCAGGTTACTCCCATTTATTGCCAATGAAGGTCTTGGAAGTGCGCTGCGGCCCATGATCCCAGAAGCTGCAGCTTTGTTGGGGGTAGGGATTCCTGTGCTGGAATACAACTGTAAGCCGTTGGATAAAGGCATGTTACTGCTGCCTTGAACAGTTGGACTCACGTAGGCTGTGGCTTTAAGAGGCTGCCGGACAGACACTGGGAAATGTCCCACGCTGTGGACTCTATGTTGAATCTGTCCTGGTGATGGAACTAGAAGAGAAAACAATACTCATGTAAGGAAACCTCTGCTGCCATCCAACTCAGGAAACATGTACTATATTCAGAGGAGCCTATCTTGTCTAAAAGGAGATAAATGACATACAGGTTCCAGACAACATTCAGCATCAGGAAATCCTAACCCTTGACAAGAGCCTCCTATCAATAGCCAATGCTGTGAAATGCCTAATTAGAGCCGACGAGTGGACAGTGTGTGCATGTGCACAAACCAATCCCCATGCAGTTGAAAATCCAAGTATGACTTCTGATCTCCCCCAAACTTAACTAGTAGCTGCTGTTGACCTACATGAAATCTTACCAATCACAGTCATTCATACCTACTTTGTATGTTATATTTATTATAAACACAGTAAAAACTATTCGAAACCCAAAAGGGATTACTTTTTACAAGATGCACAATTTACTGGAGAGAGGAACTGCTCAAGTGGAGATGATCAGTGTTCCAAAGCATTTTATGTGAATACTACTATCAACCTGAGCTCACCACTACAGCTACAGGAGGAGGTCAGTAAATGATCACAGTAGTACAGTGATGTACAACAGATACTTTTATGAGGCTATTATTTAATACTACATCTTTATGTTCATTTACACTTCTTTCTACTGAATGGGACCAGGTGTGGTCTACAAATAAGTGTTAATGTTGGTAAATTTTGATAAATTTTAACTTTTTTAAATTAATTTTTATTTATATATGACAGCAGAAAGCATTACAATTCTTATTACACATATAGAGCACAATTTTTCATATCTCTGGTTGTATACAAAGTATATTCACAACAATTCATGTCTTCATACATGTACTTTGGATAATAATGTGCATCACATTCCACCATCATTTTTAACCCCCTGCCCCCTCCCTTCCCCTCCAACTCCTCTGCCCTATCTAGAGTTCATCTATTCCTCCCATGCTCCCCCTCCCTAACCCACTATGAATCAGCCTCCTTATATTAGAGAAAACATTTGGCATTTGTTTTTTTGGGATTGGCTAACTTTACTTAGCATTATCTTCTATAACCCCATCCATTTACCTGCAAATGCCATGATTTTATTTTCTTTTATTGCTGAATAATATTCCATTATGTATATATGCCACATTTTTTAAAATCCATTCATCTACTGAATTGTGCTGCTATAAACATTGATGTGGCTGTGTCCCTGTAGTATGCTGTTTTTAAGTCCTTTGGGCATAGACTGAGGAGAGGGATGCCTAGGTCAAATGATGGTTCCATTCCCAATTTTTCAAGAAATCTCCATACTGCTTTCCATATTGGCTGCACCATGGTATTGGCACCAAAACAGACTGGTAGACCGATGGTACAGAATAGAGGACACAGAGACTAACCCACAAAATTACAATTATATTAGACAAAGGTACCAAAAACATGCATTGGAGAAAAGATAGCTTCTTCAACAAATGGTGCTGGGAAAACTAGAAATCCATATGCAACAAAATGAAATTAAACCCCTCTCACCAAACTCAAATGGATCAAGGACCTAGAAATAAAACTATAGAGACCCTGCATCTAGTAGAAGAAAAAGTAGGCCCTAATCTCCATCATGTGGGATTAGGCCCCAACTTCCTTAACTTCTTCCTTTAGTGCAAGAATTAAAATTAAGGCTCAATAAACGGGATAGACTCAAACTAAAAAGGTTCTTCTCTGCAAAAAAAACAATCTTTGAGGTGAACAGAGAGCTTACATCTTGGGAGCAAATCATTACCCCCTCACAAATCAGATAGAGCACTAATCTCTAGGGAATATAAAGAACTCAAAAAGCTAATCACCAAAACAACAAATAACCCAATCAATAAATAGGCCAAGAACATGGATACTTCTCAGAAGATGATATACAATGAATCAACAAATATATGAAAAAATGTTCATCATTGCTAGCAATTAGAGAAATGCAAACCAAAACTACACTGAGATTTCATCTCACTCCAGTCAGAATGGCAGCTATTGAATACAAATAACAATAAATATTGGTGAGGATGTGGGGAAAAAGGTAAATTTTAACTTTTTATAAGAGACATTTATATTTTATGGTAGTGATAAAAAATGGACTTATCTACATCATTTTATGCACTCACATACCTTTTGCTTAATTTTTTTATATTTCTAAACTATATGGTTATTCTGCAAATTTCTTTCAAACTTGCCACAAATCTAAAAAAAAAAGAAGAAAGAAAGAAAAGAAAAAAGAAATTTCATGTATAAGTGGACCCATAAGGTTCAAACTGGTATCGTTCAAAGGTCAACTGTATGTATAAACCCAGTTCTAAGCACAGCCTTCTTTCCTTCAATGAATTTTATAATCTGAGTTCTAACTAGAAAAATGCTTTCTTGGTTGCCTGGTAGACATTAGGATTTCTTTTTTTTTTTTTTAAGAGAGAGGAGAGAGAGAGAGAGAATTTTTTAATATTTATTTTTTAGTTCTCGGCGGACACAACATCTTTGTTGGTATGTGGTGCTGAGGATCGAACCCGGGCCGCACGCATGCCAGGCGAGCACACTACCACTTGAGCCACATCCCCAGCCCCACATTAGGATTTCTTGAGGGTTTCCCTGGAGATGGTTTCATGGAAATAAAACAAGGAGACCATCTAAGAGCTGTAATTATAGAAAGGAAGACAGAAATGATATCTGTAGGTACAAATAGCTTATTACAAATATTCTTTTTTTTAAAAAAAAAAGCTTTTTTTTCTTTTTTTATACCTTTATTTTATTCATTTATTTGTATGTATTGCTGAGGATCGATCCCAGGGTCTCGCATGCACAAGGCGAGCGCTCTACCGCTGAGCCACAACCCCACCCTACAAACATATTCTTTAGAGAGTATTTATTATGACATTTTCTTGTCTCATAAGGTCATTTTAAAGATTAAATAAATTAATATACTTAAAGTCTCAGAAGAGTGCCTGGCACTTAGTAAGCACTCAATCAACGAGTATAAGCTATTCCATTACCTTTATATTAGCAGCAAAATCTCACATGAAGAGACCTCTCTGGATAGCTACTCATAAAAACTTCATTTCTTCATTCTCCCAAAATTGTACAATTGTTTCACATTAAAAAGCAATAAACTATTAAGCAGAAAATTTTAAAATGTAGTAATACTTTTCTCCAAAGAATAAAATGAATCAAACCTAATAGAAAATGCTACCTATATTCAAAAAATAAAGTCTTAATAAAAATAAAGTTTGTATATGAATTTGGTTCAGTTTTTTTTTGACACATAAAAAAGAAAAATTATATAAATCTTAAGTCTATGGCTCAGTGAATCTTCAAAGCAAAGACATTTTTGTAACCACTCCCCATCTCGAGATACACAGTATCACCAGAGTCTCAGGGGTTCTGTCAGGAGTCCTGGAGGCAATACGCCTCAGAGGTGACTTGTTCCCACTTTGATCATCACAGACTGGCTATTCGTGCCTTGAACTTCATCATGAATGGAATTACATGATATGCTCTCTCTTGTGTCTCAGTCGTTTATGCTGATGCATTGCTATGTAGGATTCTACTGTATCAATGTCACAATCTCTTCTGATGATGGAAGGCTGGGTTCTTTCATACGGAGTTTTATTAAAACCCTCTGAACATGTTTTAGTGATCATATGCATATTATGTTAGGAAAATATCAAATCCCATCACATTAGGAAAAATGAATTTAATTACCAAGCCTATTGGATACAATATCAAAACATAAATGCCAATTGTATTCTAAATATTGGCAAACAAGGAAAAAATAAAATTTTAAAAATAATATTTATAAAAACATTTAAAAAAAAGAGGTTGGGGTTATAGCTCAGTAGTAGAGCACTTGCCTAGCATGTGTGAGGCACTGGGTTCAATTCTCAGCACTACATAAAAATAAATGAATGAATAAATAAATAAATGGGCGGTATTGTGTCCCTCTTCAACTAAAAAAATTTTTAGAAAAAAAACCCAAATATTTAGAAATAATTTTAGGTAGATATGTAGAATCTCTACATAACAAGCTTCAAAACATTGTTGAGACACATTAAAGAAAACCTAAATCAACAAAGGACTGGCCATTCTAGGTTACACCTAGAATGTTAAGATTCTCACAAAATTCAGTGAAATTTCAATCAATTTCATCTGAAATAAAACTTGAGAACACTTCAGAAATAGATTCTCAGCAGTGTTATTTCTCATACACACAGATATATAACTGCCATTGATAAAAAAAAAAGAACTGATAAGAAAAACTGGTTAAAATTAATAGGCATAATCCTATTTATAAGTGAGAAATCAAGAATTAAACAGAATATAACCTGTCCACAAGTTTATGATTACAAAAAGACCCAAACTCAGGTCTCAACTACAACTATGTTTTTCCATACCACACTGCCTTTCCAACTTTCTCTACCTAACCTCGGCTCCTTTCTTTTTCTTTTTTTTTTAAATATTTTTTTAGTTGTTGGTGGACCTTTATTTTTTATTTATTCATTTATATGGGGTGCTGAGAATCGAATTCAGTGCCTCATGCATGCTGGATAAGCACTCTACCACGGAGCTACAATCCCAGCCCAACCTAGGCTCCCTTTCTGAAAGCAAAATGGCCTGGAACCAAAAGTCTTCATGACAGAAACTCAGAAAGCATGGATAAAGAGCAAGGCTTGGAGTGGGCAGGGATGCCAGAGCAGCAACCCAAGGCTGGAAACCAAAAGTCCTGACTGACCTTCTGTTACACAATGACACAACTTCTTGGGGATTTCCTGAGCACTAGGCTTGACTTACAAGTAATAATTTCTCTATTTTCTTCATTTCTTTTAGATCTGCTAACTGGAATTCTACCGTAAAGAACTTCCCCTCTTTTCCATTTATTTATTTACTTCAGTAATAACTCATGGATTTCTATTTCATTCTTTCAGTTATGATCCATTATTATATAATCATTTATTCTGTGGCTCAAATTGTCCTAGACTTGGTCACTGAGAATTTCTTCAAACCGGTTCCTATGTTCTTTTGATATGTTTTATTTTTTGAGCACTTTACTCAAAGCTGGACACTCTTTTTTTTTTCTTTTTTATATTTTTAGTTGTAGATGGACACAATACCTTCATTTTTATTTATTTGTTTTTATGTGGTGCTAAGGATCAAACCCAGTGGCTCACATGTGACAGGCAAGTACTTGACCACTGAGCCACAAGCTCAGCCCAAAGCTGGACACTCTTATTCTTACACATTCTATTTTGGGTGACAGGTTTTCCTGGCACTCAAATATGCTATTAACCACACTGAGTTGGACTCAATAAAAATTCCTCATTGGCATCATATTTTTTATTGTCAAAGTCACATTCCTCCTGTCCTATACTTGTACTGTTGATTTCTGTAACTCGAATACAGAACTGTACATTCCTTTTAAATTTCTTCATGATACATTTGGTCCACTGATTAAGCTCATGACATAAATATCACAGTCATTTCAGTTTCAAGACACTAGCAAAGTCACAGATTGTCTCTGTGTCTTTATATAAATCACTAATTCAAATATTCAACAGGTCAAGCCCTAAGATGCAACTCCATGGCAAGCATTCATGCAAGCATTCACTGAGTTCATTATGTTAAAGCAACATTCCAGTCCCTGGGAAAAGAAAGTCAAATACACTACCTCTCATGCCCAGAGGAAGCTTATCTGGTAAGGAAGACAAACATACTGATAAAGCATGATGCAGGTTGAGTAGCCTTTACTCAAAGCGTTTTAGATTTTGTATTTTTCCAGGTTTGGGAATATAAATCTGGGAATAATTTTGTGTAAAAAACAAAGTCCCAAGGTATACAATGCACTTGTGACATCATGTCAGCATTTAAGTTTTTCAGATTCTGAAGCATTTCAGATTTTGGACTTCTGGATTAGGGATGCTCAACCTGTATAATGAATAATAGAAGTAAGCAACAAAAATCTACCTATTCTAAACTTATTTGGGTGATATTCAGGAGAATGTGTTAGGGTCATCAAGGAAGAAATGAAGATTTTCCGAAAGGCTGGCATTTGGGTTGTATTTTGAAAGTATACAGAAGTAAACTGAATGAAAAGGAAGGGAGAAGAATGTCAGGCAGTGAAGAACAGAATTTGGAGTCAGAACATCATAGTAGTTAAAAACAAATTCCCAGAGTAATCAGACCTGTTTGAAATCTATGTTCTTCCATCTGCCTGGCCTCAGACAAATTGTCACTTCAGCTGTCTAAAATTTAACCCCAACAACCTATAAGAAGAGCATGTGTAGGAACAGGGAAAAAACCCTAAAACCACCAAATCCTCACACAAACTGGAGCACCTTGTTTAATGCTTACTGCACTGCTCACTGATGGGTAGAACAGATAGAGATGTACTGAAATGTAGCAAATAAAAACTATTGTCCACACACTTCTGTAGAAATGCTACAGGATGGTGAACAACAAGACCAAAGCAATAGCTAGACAAAATTAATGAGTTTATTCAAAGTAAAAGTATCAGGCTGACAGCAAGAAAAAGGAGACTTTACACAGAAAAAAAGAGGTTATTTTTATACAGTATGGATAAATTAATGACCATTTAATATGTCTGCTAGCATTGGATATTAAAGGCCTGTATGTAATTGAGAGTTATCACTTGGGAACATAGGCACTGGTGAAAATATAACTCAACTGTAGTGGCAAAATACAGAAAAGTTACAAGACAAGGAGAAAAGTTCTAAAAAGAAGAATTAGAATAGTAAGTTGTTTTCCTTAATGGTATTACAACTAGTTAAAAATTGTAATAAAATTAAAATTTATTAAACTTACTACAAGATTGTATTCTTGAAATTCCATTTCCAGCTCCATGCAAGCTTGAGTCAAAACTCTGACTGTTCCGCACGGTGACTGGAGAACTAACATTGCTACTAATAGCAGTAGTACTTGGCATCCGGGCTAGATTAGGCATACTTCTTCGGAGCTTATCTGGAACAGAAAAGAATTTTACTAATTTTAAAATAACAAATTTCAGGGCTGTAGCTGTAGCTCAGTGGCAGAGCACTTGCCTAGCATGTGTAAGGTCCTTAGCACCATATAAAAATAAAATAAAGTCATTCTGTTCATCTACAACTACAAAACAAATTTTTTTTAAAAATAACAAATTCCATGTCAACTAAAACACTTGTTTTCAAAAGCAAGTAAAAACATATTTGCTCAACAACAAAAAGTATCATGTGCATAATGAACAACCTAACAGAGAATTAACCTCTTCTATCGGAAAACATACTCTCCAACCAGAAGAATTTCACCTAATCGCTTGTTATTAAAAGAAAGTATGTGTCCTATAAAAAGAGATGGCACCTATCTAATCAGATACTACCTGTTTGTTCCTACTCAATAAGTGGATGAAATTATGTCAAATAATGTTTGAAAACAATCTTACAGCTATTTAATTTTTAAAAAAGTAGACATTACAAACTTATTTTAAAACCTAGGAGAGTCAAAACTAACACTTGCCAAGTTTTTTGCCAACATATCAAAATGGAACAAATTAGTGAAATTTCAACATGCGATGTCTTTAGATATCCACTCATCACACAAACAGGATCATGTGAACTTCTGAGAATGTTAACTCTCTTTAGTGCACCAACGAACGATTGCAAAGACCAAGAGAAAGCTTGGATCTCTTTCTCCTTGCCGTGTGTATCTTTGGCCACTAGGAGGCAGCAGAGTCACACACAGATCTCAACCTGATTCAGTTTGAAATAAGAAGTAGCACCAATTTAGAAGGCAGTTTTTTCTTTATAAATATACAACCCCACTGCCCAAGACTACAGTGCCTGTATCAGGTCACTCAAGCTCACAAAACAAACAGTATATATGAACTCTAAGCCAAACCCTGTTCAAGTACAGAACTAGATTCATTTCTTTCTTCCCGTCACACATTTTCTTCTACATTACTAAGAGTTTCCCAAAATGCATCTTTTCTCTCCACCCTAGACTTCAAGTCCTGTTAATTATGCCTAACATTCAGTGAACTTTTCCAATGCCAGTGGCTCATTTATCACATCATTTATCATCTACATTTTCATAAAGTCCTCTTAATTGGTCTCCATGCCCTTCGCCTCGTTCCCCCAGTCTGTAGCCAGTTCCACTCTTCTGCAACATAAGCACACACCTGGCTCTGCCCCTAATTCAAATTCCTCTGACTCCCATTCCTTTTTCACTTCCACCTAAGATCTCTGGCTCCTGAGCATGGCCTTTTGCACAAGACTGTCAGGGTAGAGGCTCTCTGTACATCATCAGCCCATCCAGTGACCCCAACCAACCACTCAGCCAGCTCCCAACCACAGGAGGGCACTCTGGTAGTGTGAGCATGATGGTCCCTCCATTCTACCCTTCCCCATTCTGTGGAAAGAAGGAGCAAACAAGGGAAGGAATGTTTATTGTGCACATACTAAATGCAAGGCGATCTAAGATGTTTGGGATACCACAATACATAAAACAGACACAGGCCCCAATTCTCATTGAGTTTGTAGGCTAAACTGGATTTTCTTCAGCGTTTATTCCATTACTGATGCTAAGGGGGAAAAAACAAAACCTAAAATAAATTGAAATTTAAAATTAACCTTAGTTTCTTCCAATTGAAATAAGTTAAATATTAAATGGATAACATTTAGAAAGGTACAGTTAAACTTTTGGAAGATCACAAACCATTGTAATACCTTTTTTTTTTTTCCTTACTTAAATTCTACAAGATATCTTTATTAATAAATATCCCAAAATACTTAAGTGCACATATCAGGACATCCAAGCTTAGGCTCATTTTCTTTCGAGCTAAATCAGAAAACCAATGATAAGCTTGAATCCTAAACCAAATGCGTTCAAGGACAAGCCAGACTCATCTCCTCTTCCTCCCGCTGCACACCCTGCTCCCTCTAAATTACTTAGACTCATCAACTCTGACTTTGTCCAGTAACTTTCACCCCCGTGGGGCAGTGTAGGGAACAGACAAGTGTTATAAGCATTCTCATACAGTAGGTATAATAAAGTATAATAAGAAAATTTAGTGCTATGACAGAAAGCCATAAAAATGTTTTACTCAATTTGCTAACTCTCACAAATACTTAAATAACTAGCATAATTATCCCCCCTCACAGGAGCTCAGACGCCTCCTGGCTGAGGTATCCATGACTTACACATTCCCTCACTCTCCATGCTTATTTCTAAATAACACTCAGATACTGCATTGACTGCTAATTTCTTGGTAATTTTCCTCATTATAGTATTTTTTTCTTATATCCTCAGGAATCCCTCCCAAATAGGGGTCATCCCAAGACCCCTAGTTAATGTCCAAACTAGACCACAGTACCAAAACACATAAATACCAAACTTCTTTCTCCTGTACACGTACACCTATGATAAAGTTTAATATAAAAATTAAGTTATTTGTAATCCTTACTATACATAAGAATATACTATAAGAACATCATTTAAAATTTATAAATTATTTAATTCTGAGAGTTTCCATTTGAGATTTTCTGACCACAGTTGACTGTGAGTAAAACAAACTACAAAAAGCTAGGCTTTAATGGGGGTCAGCGGGATAGGACCTCCTATAACTCCTTGAGGCTCGATTTTTCATTAAAAAAAAAAATGTTTTTGTGATGCTGGAGATGGAACCCAGGGCCTGGTGCATGCAAGGCAAGTGTTCTACCACTGAGCTACATCCCCAGCCATCCCTAAGGTCAATTTTTAATAATCATTTATCTAATACCCTCATATTCCTATTAAAGCTCCTAGCCCCATTCAGCAGACATTTAATACATTCAGCAAGTATTATGCATGCATGTGCAAGTAGAAAGTATGTGGTGGAAATGAGGACTTAAAAGGGATAAATTCTTATCATCTACATCTAGGTATTTTGAAAATACCTAGATTCAAATCACTCTGACTCCCATTCTCAAATGCAGTAAGCTTCAAATGAGACTAAGTTACTTTCACTCCATATTTTTAAACAGCAAGGACAAAGAGGGAAATAATTATATGCCATTAATTAGAAAACTGAGATTCTAATTCTTAAATTTATAATTCTTTTAAAATTTCTCTCCATCTACCATAAAAGTTTTCAAATATTTAGAAATATTGAAATAGTATGATAACAAACAGTTGTATATTTTCTAGCTAGATCTACCGACCGTTTTCGCTTTGCCATATTTAATTCATCTTCACATATACATTTGTTTGCTTTAGTTAAACAATATAAAAGCTGCAGGCATCTTGACACTTTGAATGCATATGAATCTCCTAAGAATAATTTTATAGAACCACAATATTTTCATCACATACAAGCAAAATAACATCAAAACCCATATACAGAAATTTCCAAACATCTCAAGAAAGTCTTTCCCTTAAAATTTCCCCCAAAACCACTATCTAGTCAATAAGGTTCACACATTATTCTTTGTTATGTCTCCAATCTTAACCCAGATGCAGTCTTCAAAACCAATCTTTACACACACTTAACTACCAACTCAGTTTTTCAAATCTGTAATCCTGAAATATGCCCTTAAAAATAAAGCCTTCCAAATATAAAGATTAGCACACCATGCCTCTTGGAGCAAAGAGGTGAGATCCAGACTTTGCCTGAGCATTTGAAAATGAGGTTCACTTCCCTGTCAAACAACTTAGACTGTATTAATAACTACACACACTTTAAAGTTTAAGGAATCAAAAGCAATGCTCTAGTTTTTATCTTCCCAAGAAATCAAGAATTTAATCTTCAAGGACTGAGACGCAACAGGAAATTGGAGGAACAGACCAAAGAAAAAATGCAAATGAGTTTGCTCAGAGCCAAGGGGCAGTAGACTCACCACTCCATGGAACAAAGACTCGGGGAATCTTCAGGAATTGAGGAGAGACTTAGTTACCCACCAAGCAGCCAGCCCCAGCCTTCTAATCAACACAGGGGACAGGGGAGGTGGCTGCACCACCAATGACCACATCACACCACTAATGACCCCTACTGTACCTCAAAGTACAGAACGTTGTCAATGAACCTGCAAGGGTTGGTTATTTTTGATATCCAACAAACCATTCCAAATACGCTCTTTTTAATTCTATGACTTAGAACTATATAAGAGCTATAGAAGCAGTAAATATAAAGATATATTTCTACCTTATTTTCAATTTATTGAAATGCTAATAATTATCTTCTATCAATATTATTTTAGTAATTTAGAAAACCATTGGATATATCCATTTTAAAGTTACCATCCTTATATCATAATTTGGTTGAAATAATATCTGATAATAAATGAAGGCTCACATCTAAGCCATATGTTTTTAAAAATTTAAAAAGGTTGGGTGGAATGGGAGGCCAATTTTATTCAGCACATCCACTCAAGGCAACATAACATTCACTATTTAATTTATTCCTTGTAGCATATTCAGGTTGGGAGAATACATACCAGATGGTTTGATGCAAAATTGTAGATGTTTTCTGAGAGATAGTTATTATCTCGTCCACATTTTATGGCTAAGGAAACCAAAGCTCAGAGGCTTGAAAAACCCAGATGTAGAAGGGCCAAATGGTAAGGACAGGAATGGGACTCAGGACCTACTGGACTGCAAAGTCAGAAGTGGTCTCTAGAAAAACGACCCTTGCATTCCATTCTCCTTTGTATGCAGAAAGCAGATAAGAAATGTAAAACTATTACAGACCCTGAACTATAGTTTGTCTCTACCTTGCTATGAGGAGTTACTTCAAAGTAACCTAGTCCTTTCCAAAATGGTGTTTCATGAAAGCAGATACCACTTTTCTAATGCGCAACAAACAGCGGCAGCATAGAAGAAAACGTCCCCACTGACAATACCAATCAAGAAGCAGGGCTTGAACCTGCCTGACTCTACTACATTGTTCTGCAACATCTGACTAACAAGCCTCAGAGCTGCAACTCCAAGTGCACCGTCTCTCACTTTTGACGTATACCCTTTTGCTGGTATTATGACCTTTTACATTTTAGTCACTATGACATTCCTTACCTAATATTCCTTTTAAATTTGAAATTGGAAAATACAGCAATTATGACCCAACTTTTAAATGATCTCTTGATTAGCAAAATGATACAAGTAGAGAGGAAGAAAAGGTTTTAAAAACTCAAAATGTGCAACAGGTTGATCACTAATATAATGCGTGTTTTGCCCTAGCAAGATTGTTAAATACCATTGGATCACCCTGAGAAATGGTGCAACACAATAATTAAGGGCTATAACTGTTTAATACAAAATTTTAAGTGGTTGGTTTCTCCATGTTGCATAGCATTTGCACGTAAGGATCTGGCTGATCATTAGTACAAAAACACACGGGGCTTAAAAATGTTACATGACTACTCTCCCTATAGTTCTTGGAAGTCAAGAAGTCTAACTCCTGAGCATGGGAGTGAAGACAAAGGATGAAGAAGACAGAAAAAAAAAAAACATATGAAAGAATAACACATATTCCAACCCACCATGTTTGACATTAGGACGGGTCAACTTCCAAATACCACAAAAATATCAACCTCCATAATCTTACTGCTATATACATCTTAATTCCAGATGTTAGGAATCAAAACACATCCCAAACTTCCCCTAAATCTGGATGCAAAAACGGAGTCCGCTCTGAGATCATCATCCACACTTTCACCATTACTCGGTGCTAGGAGTAGGCACTGGAGGATGGGTGAAGGGTGAAGAACAAAGCAGCTCAGGACCTCACACCACACTGGGCTTGAGTATGAAACCTTGGGCTTACACGCCCTGCCTGTCCTACAGGTGGATGAGCAACAAAATAAAGATTCTCCACGTTCATAACTCATCCAAGGCCAGCAACATCAGGGTGGTTTTTATGAAGCCATCAATCTATGAATCTGGGAAACACCATCAGAAGCTGGTCAACTGGAAATGTAAATTTACACCAAACTGATAAGGTCTTGGAAGATGAAATTAAATCTATGAAACACTGGCCACTTATTCTTTGACCATAAAGCACAACCTACCTCCATTGGTCCTATTTGGTTGCTGATCTGGAGTTTGGGCTTGAGGTGAATAATACTGTTGTTGCTGGTAATTATTTGAAGGAAAATACTGGGAACTGGGGCTCTTCCTACAATCCCGAATGCTGGAGAAAGTCTGTGAGTGGGGAATGCCTCTTTGGAAAGGTGAACATCTTGGAAGACGGGGCTGAGGTGGTGGCAAATGATCAAATTCTTCTTCATCCTCCACACTATATCGATCATACTCTTGATCGCTACATGTCCCTTTTTTTCCTGAACTCAGCGACACACTGGAACTATGTCTCGACACAGATGCTGAAGTGGATGCATAATCTTGCCTGAGACCTATAACACAACCACAAATGCTGTTATCTTATAATTTCAATCTTGCTAATAAATTACAATTAATGAAATATATGATGAAAATTTGTGCAAAAAAATTATTCAAATACAGACTCCTTATCTTCTTCTTAGTTAACAAAATACCCCCCAAACACACTTACTTACCAAATAGATATCTAATATTAGGTAATTCGGTGTTTCAAAAAAGATTGCCCCAATTTCAGTGATGATTAAATATACCTGCTATGGCTCTATCAATACATATTTATCAATTTCCCTAAATGACCCCCTTTCAAATCTGGAGATGTTTAAGTAATTCAGAAAAAAAATATATTCATGCTTAGTTTTCTATAAGTTAGAAGAAATTGAAATAGTCAAAACTCTGCTCAAGAAAGAAATCTCTATAGTCAACTTTCAAAGTTGAAGGAAAAGTTTAAAACCCAAGGCACAAATATTTTCTAACGAGGTCATCTCTCTTTTATTCTTTTTAGTTACTAACATTATCTCTTTCAAAGCCCACTGATGCTTCAATACTTCAGTTTTAGGTCATCCTGCATGATAACGATCTAGAAATTCTCAAACTGTGAGTTGTTCATGATTTAACTTGAACCTTTTTTTTTTTAAAGCAGTCTATCCTCAACTACTTAACTTCTGAAACTGACATCCAATCTTTCAGCCATATTTTTTAAAATGAGAATTTAAATTTATTTCTAATAATGATATAAAATAATTACTTTTCCCCTCAAAATGTATCTTATTGAATCTTGCAAAAGCATTACCATGTTTCCCATAATAGCCATGACCAATTCTGAAAGCAGGAAACTGATATGCTTAAATGACACTTGGCTGTTTCTGTTAACATGAAAATACAATCCCAAAACAAGTTTAGCCCAGTTGTGTGACATAGATCTTATTGTGCCCTTTGACACCGTTAATGCTTTTGAAGTGGTTTACACCAATTGTTATAATTTTATTGCAGAACTAGTGATAAACGGTCCCATGTCCAATGATCTATTCTTTGACAATTATTTACCCTAAAGGTGTATCAATGCATTTTTAATTGTATGTTTAAGATAACTGTAGAAAAAAACCAATAGAATAGAGAAGAAGGGAAAGTGATGAGGAGAGGAGAAGGAGAAGTATTGGGTACTGAAATAGAGCAAATGCTTTTACACTTATGTCAAAATGAATTCTCGTTAAGAATAAAAAAAAAACTTTGAAATTAAAAAATAGATAACCATAGAATCACATATACTGGTAGGAAATAATGATTATACACTTTACCCAGTTTTCCCCAATGGTAACATTTTGCAAAATTACTGAAGAGCATGATAACCAGGGTATCAACAGTGATTATACTCTGCCCATCTTATTCAGATTTTCCCAGTTTATTCATGTATATATGTATGTATGTATGCATTAGGTTCTTACAGTTTTACTACCTATAGCTTTGTATACTACCACCAGTCAAAATAATGAACAGTTCCAATATCAGAAAAATCCTTTGTTTTATCTTGCTATAATTATATTTCCTCCTCCTCATTTCTGAGATACCACACCCCATTTTCATCCTCAGTAACTAATCTGTCCTCATTTCTAAAATTCTGCCATTTCAGAATGTCATATAAATGGAATTATACAATATGCCATCTCTTGAAAAATCATCTTTCTTCGCTCAGCATGATTCCCTGAAGCTCATATAAGATGTAGTATCAATGGTAACTTTTTATGGCCAAGTAGTACTCCATGTTATGGATATACCACAATTTGTTTAAGCATTCACCTACTGAAGAGCATCTATGTGAATTTCAGAGTTTGAAGCTATTGCAAATAAAACTGATAAGAATACTTATTTGCAGGATTTTGTATAAACATAAATTTCCAATGCTCTGGGATAAATGCTCAAGAGAACAGGCTACTGAGCCAAGAAAGCTGCGTGTTTTGTTTCTTAGGTAACTGCCAACCTGTTTCCATAGAGGCCATACCAGCAACATCCACATATTAGTGTATTTTTAGTACAAGTGTGCCTAACTCCCATGGTGCTCTTATGAATGGAAGAAGCACAAAACAGCTTCCATCTATAATGAAGGAGGACACATGAGAAAGATCCAAATTTCTTGCCCGTTACCTGGGAGAAGGGCCTGATCTTCCCCCACCACTTGTATTTCACTTTCCTAATTTAAAAAGAACATACTTTCTTCTTGCAGACGAGCCATGATCTGGACATCAGTGAGGTCCTGTAATTTATATCCCATGGAGATAGAGTCATCTTCCAGTTCCGAAGTACTCAGCTCACTATCGATAGATGACTGGGGACTGAGAGGGGAGCCCCTGGAGTTGTAACCTAAAACAAAGGAAATGTGCTGGTTATTTAAAGAACTGATATCCATATATGCTTTACAGTTAATATACAGAGAGTAGCAATATTTTCCTGTTTCCATAACATCACAAAAAATGCCCAACACATCACAATTTGATAGACAGTAAACACATCTTCACATATTCATATCTAATAAAACTACGTGACTACTATTCCTTAAATTCATGTTTTAAAATTAAAAAACAAAATCACTCAGCACTGCCTACTAAAAAAAAATTTTTAAATGGTAAATTCCATGTCATTTTTTTTGTGTGTGTGGCACTGGGGATCAAGCCCAGGGACTTGCACATGCTGGCAAGTGCTCTGCCACAGAGCCACACAACCAGACTGTCATGTGTTTTTTTAATCACAATAAAAAACCCACTGACACAATATCTAAAGGTATTGTATGAAAATACATATTTATGGACACTTTCAGTTAATCATACATACATGTTTCTGTACTGCTATAAGGGTTTATATAATTTTTAATTATAATTTAATCCGGCCCATTCTTTAATGGATACATACAGTAGTATCAAAAATGGAAACTATCACATGTTAAAGGCCTACAATCATAAAAAGAAACATAAAAAACCCTCATAATATACACCAGTGAGTAGTCACAGGAGACTTGGAGCCACCCACAAAAGTGAAAAAAGCAATGGCTTCATTCAGATACAAGAACCAAAGAAGAAAGGACCCAAATGGAAGAAAGCTGTAGGAATGGAACACACCAATGCTGAGACAAACAAGGAAATGGTGAGACCTATGGCTATTTTTTCCACCTAGCCCCAGTTTAATTAAAAAAAAAAAAAAAAAAAAAAAAAAAAAACCTCCCAGAAAAAAATTAAAAAACAAAACAACAAGATATAAAGACTTGCAATCTTGGAAAATTGAATCATTATAAAAACTAGTTGTTTGACCCACTGACTATATAAGCACATCAGGCATTTGGAAACACACAACAATATGTGTGCTTTTGTTAAAGGGGAAGACAGTCTCCTACACACAATTGAGATCAGTGCTGTTAGAGTACATGTTAATGCCTAGGCCTTTTGATATTGAAATAAGGATGCAGCAAAACTCTTCATTATATCAAGATTACCCTCAAGTTTTTTCAATGAATGATGAACGTTCGAGTTTAGTGACTGAATTGCAAAGCAAGCAACTAGTCAAGAAGTTGAAATATTACCTGTTCTTTCAGGTGTTAGTATTGCTTTATTTGAGGTTTTAGAGAAGCTGGGAGTATTAATGCCATTGCTATAAGGGCTGAGTCTTGCAACTGGACTATAAGGAAAAGCCAGTGAGGCCGTTGAAGAGAAGAGACTCCGCCATCGGCTAGCTGTCACAGAAGCAAAAAACAGCAGCAGTTAGCTATATACAAGCAGATGTCCATTTGTCAAAAGGAAAAAGGGAAGAGATTTTTTAAAAGAAAGAAAAACAAATCAACTTTTCATGAGAATATCTTAATTGGTTTTCATTTATCTAAAGAAAAAATATGTAAAAATAACCAATTTGAGAATTAAGGTCCCATTTAAACATCCACTAAGAGAGAGCAAATTATTCTTACTTGGATTAAAGTCAATGCCTTCATGAAATAAAATGTAGTTGAATTTCTAAATTAGAAACATTTCCCATTTCTGAATAAAGGTTTAAGTACTATAAAAAAGTTCAGTGTCAAAAGAAAAACTAAATAAAAAAAACTTGAAGACTTAAGAAACTGTGCAAAAATGTTCTAATATTAACCATTCACAGTCCTATATTTTTAGGTTAATTTTCAATAAACACCACAACATGTTGAATAAAAAATCTTTTATGCCAATTTGTACTTGGGAGAAACTTAAAATGACTTGTACATCCAAATGACCTTGACCTGAAAATAAGGTTAATGGAAAAATGACAAACATAGTAGCAGAAGGGCCTCTACACCAAAACATTATGACAGCTGTTTTACACGGCAATGCAGAGATGATTGGTGATTGCTTAAAGTTAAAAATATATATTTTTTTTTCCAAATTTTCTGCATGGAATATATATTATTTAAATTTTAAAAGTGGGATTCTCAGGGCTAAGGTTGTGGCTCAGCAATTGAGTTCTTGCTTCGCATGTGTGAGGCACTGGGTTCAATCCTCTGCACCACATAAAAATATATAAACTTAACAAAAAAAGTGGGATTATGTATGGTATTACTTTAATACTATTTTGATATTGAATTAAAATTTTAAAAAGGAATTATACTTATAATGGGCAGGTAAGATAACTGTTAAATTATCTCATCTGTCCTAGTTTATTTCTCCCTCTCAAGACAGCATCCCCTTATAATCTCTAAATTCCAGGACCACGAAAAAGATCTGAAATTGTAAAATCTTATGACACTGGACATCATTTACTGTCTCTTCTTCACATGGTATAAATCACTGTGTTGGAATATTTTCTGAAAAGGAATCATTTAGACATCTACTATGCAGGACAGCAGGGAATACAGTAAAGGTACATATAAATCAGGTTAAACTTCGCTTTAAGCAATAACTTGGTTTATATTTATTAGAAATTTGACAAAACTTGGAAGAAACAAGCATAAAATGAACTGCTTTGAAAATCATTTCCCAAGTCCCTTCTAATGAGCAATATTAAGGAGCAGTCCTACAGCTGAGAAGTACTTGAAAATGGGCAGTGGGATGGGGAAAAATTGTAGGATGTGGAGAGTCAAGAAAATAATCAGCTGCCAAACTCAAACTCTTGAGATCCTTGTAAAATCCCATCGATGTTACTTAAAACAGCAGAACATTTCCTTTTACTTCAGCGAGAACTCTTAAGGTAAGCACCATCACATTCCAATTATCTTTTCCTTACGTAGGTGAAAGAAGCCGGCAGGGATGCTTTCAGAATCCACATTTCACTAAGGAGACACAGCCAGGAAGCCTGGTTCTCAATTGACTCCAGACATTTATGTCACATATCCATCCATAATTTATTGTGCTTAAGCAACTCTTCCCACTCTGAACCACAGCAGACATGCACTCCCAGTCCCTCGCTTCTGTATAGGTCAACTTGACCAGGAAATATACTGCAAAATAGGGGTTAACGTGCAACACACACTAGGTAGCTATTCTTGCATCCTCCATTTCCATTATTCAAAGTCTCTCATTAAATATTCTATATTAAAAAAAGGTCAATAGTTCTTTGTGGCTGCTAACTTGCTTAACAGATGATGTTATTTTACATCAGTTTGATTGCTGGCCAGGCAAATTACAGTGACTGTGTGTTCTCACCCACAGATGCAGTGAACGACACATCACAAATAAACAGCATTCATTATTCTGCACAATAACTACTGTGACCCGGCTTCCCTGCACAATGACACAGTTATTGTGGCTGTGACAGCAAGATCCCGGCTAAGAACACAATTAGCATCTATTGCAAGAAAGAATGTTCTACATTGTTCTTCAGCATTGGGGTTTAAAGAAGAGGGAGGAGAGTTATTGTAGAGGCAAGCTCACAAAACAACGATGCTCTATTAATGCCCCCAAGCTTGTAGTGGAGGAGGAGAGGGGGAGAGGAGCGGAAGCATGCACATCCTCCTCACTCTTCACTATGTAGCTGAAGAATCATAACAGAAATTGCTTTTATAAAGAAAAATATGAAAGAACGTTTAAAAAGGTTAGTTTTATCTTTTATATTCAATTAATTAACTATTTTTTTCATTTAAAGATGTTAAATTATTTGAGAGACACAAAGATGATCAAAATGACCATAGAAAGACACAATTTTGCCAATGGAGGAAATAAACTACTGAACAATAGCAATGAAATTTTTCTACATTCCTCCAAAGATCTGTTTATAAGAAAAACTGGAAATGACATGGATTTTTTTTTTCATTTAATTTTCCAGTCCCCAGAATTGTACACAGTTGGGCCCTAAAATAATAATGCACTGAGTAAAGGTATCACACTTGGCAAGGTTTTCTTTCCCAAACTTAAACTGCCTCCCAGCACACTGAGCAACTGCATGCTCCAAGTTCTACTGCAATTTCCTTAAGCCACTCACCACCTCTCTCCGTATTACCACTGCCTGCTCTTCAACAAACTGCACCAACACAGGCAGCAAAGCTGTCCTCAGCCAGCCTGAGCGAGCCCACCACCAAAGTTGTCAGTCATCACTTGTAACTGTGTTGCTCTCATCCATTCAATTATACAGTAGCTTCTCATTTATCATCAGATCTTAACAGTGTTTCACATCATCTCACTATTGCCCTTATCCACTGCTATGTACTTCATGTCCACCTTTACAGTTTTTCTGAAACTACCGTATTAAAAATACACTCCTGGGCTGGGGATGTTGCTTGCCCACTAAGTGATAGAGCACTTGTCTAGCATGCATGAGGCCCTGGTGCCACCACACTGCAAAACAACAGAAACAAAACACACTACTCTTACTGGTTAGACTTTCTACTGTCTCCTTGCCTGATAAGCATTTTCCACTAAAATGAATGTAGTACGGGACTAAGTTGCAGACTGATAAATCATCTTTATGCAAAAAAAAGAGAGAGAGAGAGAGAAAAGAGAGAGTTCAACGTGCTTAATAATCTACTTATTAACTTTCTATGTATCTTCAGAGTTGCCTACTTAAATTACAACACCTGTATATTTTTATTCATCATTGTATATCACTAAACTATGAAAAACCCCACAGATCTGATAAATGATAACATAAAGAAAGTAATAAGAACAGAGGGGACAGGACAGGTTTAAGAACCTACAGTTCTTTAATTACCCCCACCAAAAATTATTCTGTGACAACAAAAAAGTTCCCAGAAACTATACATTTCTACCAATCCTTGATCATCTTTGAGCCTAAATTAATAGTAAATACAAGAAATAGCAGGTGGAGTGGCACACACCTGCAATCCCAGCAAGGCTGAGGCAGGAGGATTACAAGTCTGAGGCTAACCTCAGCAACATAGCAAGATCCTGTCTCAAAATCTAAAACATAAAAATAAAAGAACTAGACCTACAGATGTAATTAAGTGGAAAAATGCCCAACCTCTCACTACCCATCTCCTGCAAAGAAAGAAACTATTCAAATTTTGTTGAATATATGTATCTGCACATAATCAAAATCAAATTGAAGTGATTCGACTTAATTCATATAAAAAAAACATTAATTGATCTAATTAAAATTTCACAATAACCCGCAAAAGATCAGTACTATATTAAACTGAAAAAAGTTAAAAAATAAAGCAACATTTTAATATGTTCTGTAGACAAACCATTTTCACATTTTTTCCTCATTACAAAGACAATTCAGTATCTAACACATCTTGACACAGTGCATTCTCAAAACTTTGGCAAGTTAACTCCTTACTTCAAACCATCCTACCACTCCTACCTTGAATCCAGCTGCTTAAAGTAACCATAATTTAGTATAATATCTGAACACAGACGTTAGTCTGGACTTTTCAATCCAGCTTAGAAGCTTAGTGAAGATATCAACCTATGAGAACACTTCCTTAAAACTTCTAAGTAACTACTAAATTGTTGAACTTTATCAATCTCAGTCTTATGACCTCCAACACTAAATGATTTTATATCACTAATGGCAAGTACCTGAGACTAGGGTAACCGACCCATCAAAATTAAACAGGAGTCAGTGTCTAGGATAAGCTGGTTCCCACGATGCTGCACTGCACAAATAAAATGAAGGATTATGCCAAACCCATCAGCTGACAATTAATCATGCAAGAGGGTAACAAAGAAAGCAATGAAGCTTCCTTAAAATCTTGAAATGCCACTGTTTTTTTTTTTTTAAAAAATCAAAGAAATAGTTCGCAATGATGATCATAGTTAGCAGAAGTTCTACACACTCTACCATCAATAACATACGCATCTCAGCTGCCTGGTTCAGTGGAAAGCCCTGGAGGGCAGTACTCCTACTTCTTCTAGTGGCTTCTCACAGTAGGCTCCATTAGTTATTCTAGAAAAGCAAACCTGATAGTCTATCTATCTTCCCCCCCTCCCCGTTTCTTATCAAAGAATAAGATCCTAAAAGGCAAAACTCTAATGCACCATGTTCTATTAGCTGTCTCTTGAATCACAGTAGGGGGTCTAAAAGCATCATCCCTCCCCAAGGATGGACCATCTTGGCAGTGTAGAAAAACAGGTCTAGGGCTGGGGTTGTGGCTCAGCGGTAGAGCGCTCGCCTAGCACGGTGGGGGAAGGGGGGGTATCCTGGGATCAATCCCCAACACCACATAAAAAATAAAGAAAGAAAGATGTTGTGTCCAACTACAAATAAAAAATGAAAATATTCAAAAAGAAGAAAGGGCTGGAGTTGTGGCTTAAGCGGTAGCGCGGTCGCCTGGCATGCGTGCGGCCAGGGTTCGATCCTCGGCACCACATATAAAGATGTTGTGTCCGCCGGAAACTAAAAAATAAAACATTAAAAAATTCTCTCTCTCTCTCTCTCTCTCTCTCTCTCTCTCTCTCTCTCTCTCTCTCTTTAAAAAAACAAAAAGAAAAATAGGTCTAAAGCAGCCCTGTGTTTTCTTTCCCGGCTTTTAACGGTTCTGATAAAAACTCATTAACAGCAAAATTTAGATCTGTTTTATTAAAATTTATAGGCTGTTCTCTAATTAAGTCATGATTTTCTATCTCCTTGTTCACACCTCTCTTCTCAGCTAGCCAAATTTATATTCTCTTTTATCACTGACTAATCATCCATGTTTCTGCCTTAAGGAGCTGACCACTATTATTTAAGTCCTATGTAGCCCTGAGCAAAAAAGGGGGTGGGAAAAAAAAAGTACCACAAGTTGATTCTGACATGCAATGTTAGAGGCCACTTCCAGAGTCATCAACATTTACCGAGAGATACCAAACAAAACACTGAAGGTGAGTCTCCAGAGGTTACCTAAATGTCTTTCATAGAAAACACTACATTGCAGTTCCCTGTCTACAGTCATTCTGGGAAATCTGCCTGGCGTCATGCTTTCACCTCTTTTACAAACTGGTTTCTCTCTTCACTTGAGTAGGCACTCACTATCTTGGCTGTACAAGACCAGATGCCACAGATACTGAGTTGAATAAAATATGTTGACTGCCTTCCACTCCTTCCCACTCCAATTTCTAAAGAAGAGCTATTGCAGAAGACAAGCTAGTGAGCTGGAGAATTCTATACCTTGCCACAGGAAGAGCAGTAAAAGCACTCAGAACAAAGTCATGACAATAATTCAAGTCTCCACTAGAAGACACTAAGTTTAAAATGACCCTTGAAGATTGAAGCATTTATGGGAATACAATGCTGTTTTGGCTAGAAATAGCACATGTGAACTGACAGAGGCATGAAAGGGTACTGTACAGTCAAGGGATGGTTAATATTCAGGCACAGGGCATATGAAAGAAGAGCTAGGCCTGGACAGGTTGGTGGGATTGGTTTCTGCCCTGTCTTATACACAGCATACACACTAATATACAATTAGTATTTTGACTTGGAGAAGGAGAAACATGATTAGATATGTGTTTTATGATGACATACCTAGTCATAAAATGATTAAGTAAATGGTCATAGACTAATGACTGGGAGACCTGTTAGGAGGCTTCTCTAGCAGACCTGGTGAGACACGACAAGGTCTTCAACTAAAGTGAGTACAACATCTGGTGAGAACAAGTTCAATAAGCCACATCTGATAAAAAGTGGAAATATCCAGGAACCCAATGAACACAGTGGAGAAAAGGAGAGAACCATAATCAATGACATGGTCCCCAAGACACTAATGTCACCCACTAAGATAAAGAACATGAAACACAAGGAGAAAAAAAAAATGAGTTGAACTAAGATGGTTACGAGACATGCCTAACGTGCTGGAGTCTGGTCCAGAGTTGGAACTCGGGGAAACAGGGCTAAAGAGATTCAGGGAACATCAACACACAGGTGTTGGATGAAGCGGGGACACAGGCAGGAAGGAAATCACATACGGGGAATGTTCAGAGGGAAAAGAGAAGAGTTAAGGAAGGAATAATTAATGAGAGATCAATAAAGGAAACTGAGAACTCAGTCAGAAAGCTGAAGGACGGATGGAACCTCAAAAAACCAAAATGACTAATGCAGAAGAGCTGACAAGGGAGCTATAGCCAACAGCGGCAACCGTTGCAGAGAAGTCCTATAGGAGGAGGACAAAGAAAAAGGCTTCTGGCTAGGACAACTAGGTCCCTAATGAGAGAAGTCAACAGAGGAGTGTTAAGAGTCAAGCAGGCAGAAGATGAGGAAGTAGAAATCTCTGGACAGAGAACTGGCCACCAAACCAAAGAAAAAGGAAACTGTAGCTTGAGGAACATAGGCTCAAGGAGAATGAGATGGTTTTTAGGATCAAGGAGACCTGCATATTCACAGAAGAGGAGGGAAAAAAAAAAAAAAACAGTGGAAAAAAGAAAAAAGGGAAGGCACTGAAGGAAGACCCTGGAGATCCGAGGAATGGGACAGAGATGACCTGCAGGGAGCAGCCTTGGAAGGGGAGTGGGAGCTCCTCTCTTCCTCAGAAAAGACAGAACAGAGACCACAGAGGACGAAGATGGGTTTTAAGGTCCCCTTTTTTGTATAAACCAGAAAGCAATAATTATGGTGAGAAGGCGGATACTGGAAAACACAGCCTCACATAGGAATGGCCACCACTGGAGACAAGAAAAGCTAGCCATGGAGAAGCAAGTCATTGCCAGATGAGTCTGGATAGCATATCTCTGGAACAAAACTAATCTCAACATGTAAACGTCAATAAAACATTTGGAAACACTGTTAAGTGTCTGTCCTTGTCTTATGCAGAAGAACTGACAAGGATAGTCATGTGTGGTGACGTCCAAGGACTTAAAATCACAATTAGAACAAACCAACAAACCCTAGGGAGTGAAGGTAACCAGTCACTGTGAATTCTAGAGATGATGGGGTAAAAGATCTTGGTAAGAAGAGTCTAGATGGGATCTACAAGACATGCATTCCATGTCAGAGATGACAACAATGGGCTAGCACAGTGGTTAGTAAATGTTTTCTGTAAAGAGTTGGCTAACAGATATTTTAGGCTTTGTTGGCCACAGGGATCGCACTCATAACTACTCAACTCTGACATCAGAGCTTGAATGTCACAGAAGACATGCAAATGCTTGAACATAATTGTGTGTCAAATAAAACTTTATACACACTGAGTTGAATTTAATAAAATTTCCATGGGGTCATGAAATTATTCTTTTGGTTTTTTTTCAACTTTTAAAAACATGAAAGGCATTCCCAGCTGATGAGCACTATGACAACAGGCAAAAAGCCCAATAGGCCATGGTTCGTCAACCTGAGCTAACATACATACCAGTTTTGTGATAATTCACTCGGAAAAATGCATGCCGCTAGAACTATACTGCAGGGGTATGTCAGGTATTCAGACATAACAGTGAAGGCCGATGGAACACTTCTTTACTGTAATTTCCCACATTACATTGTCATAAAACCCAACCAAAGACTAAAAGGACACTGGAGTCAGAATCTACTTACCTGAGACCCTGTCTCCATCCTGCCATGGGCTAGTTTTGATATTTGGAATAAATCATACAACATCTTAATGTTACACTGTTCTCAGATGGAAAAAAAAAAGGTAGTTTGTAGGAGGGTAATAAGCAGGACTACAGTGAGTACAAGATGAAAGTTTGCAACATGCATTTGCAAACTATACAGTGTTTTTAAAATGAACATTTCTACCATATTGTAGCAAAAACACAATCTGAGGGGGAAAATGCTCTAAAAGTTAGGGAGTAGAAAAGAGCATCTGAAGAAATTTTCCACTTTTCACCTTTCCTAATTTTTAGGAAGTTTAACCTAGTCTTCTTGAATGATAGACATGCTCTTTATCTTATTTAGACAATTTCATAGACTTCATGGTTCCTCAAATGTTACCAACTCAGAAGCTAAGTAATGCAGCACGAACCTTCAACAGTTTGATCAGAACCTCTGACAGTTCTCTTATTTGTCCAAAGACCACCTCAATGGAAATAAACATCCCAGGCGTCATACTTTTAAGAAATATGGTTTCTTCCCTGGAAAGGAAGGGAAAGGAAGGCAGGCCAGGTTACCAGACTTTGAATCATCTGCTGTATTCCTTCTTTATGCAATAGGTATGCAGGCCTCAGTTCCAAGCCACAAAGAGGAATTCAAATGCAGAGCCCTTTACTAATACCAGTTACAGAGTGGTCTAAAATCAGTGAAGTTACAAGAAAACTTTAGTATTTTTTATTCTCCTATTAATAAATCAGCAGGAAGTTTTATCTGGACAACAGCATTTTGATTTATGCCAGAAAACTCCAAGGCAGGAAGGCTTTTGGTTCCATAAACCATTCTCTCAGTGCAAACTCCCCAGGTCCATCATCCAGACCTTTACGTACCATGAGCCTACAGAAATGCCCAACACAGAGATGCACTCAAATATCTGGACAGATTTCAACAGGAGAATTTAAAAACCAAGATAAAGATGGTACACTACTATTTCACGCTATAATCTGCCTAGACTGAGACAAAAATTAGCCACAGTGTGTAAGTAAGCACTGCTGACTTGGTGCCAAGCGGAGCAAGCCCCGAGATCAGGAACATATGGTGTGCAGCTTACTGATCCACTATTTTCTACTGCGTAAACTTGAGTAGCATGAATTTCTCCAAAATGCTCCAGGACCTAATAAATAAGCATATGGGGGCTAGAAAATAGTACTCCTACTTTGAAACAGATGTTTATAGTGCAATTTGCTTGACATACACAAAATAAAGAAAATTTAGCTATAATGTATATATCAATTTCAGGTAAAGAGAAAGTCTAAAAAGCCAGAACATGCCCGTAACTGGCATCTTGGGAACCATTTTAAAAGGTTAAGTCAGTCATTGTGCCCAAACTTCTCAATCTTCAAATTACAACTAGACAAACCTACTAGGTTAACTTGAATCTTTTCCTATAGCTTCCATTCATTCAACCCATAGGGACAAATGCAACAATTTAAAATCAGTAGCTAAGATAGACAGACACACACACACACACACACACACACACACACACACACACACACACACCCTATGATTCCAGGTCACTGTAAATGTTTAATATTTAAATTTCTAGTTAAATTAAAAATGTAAAAATCCACAGAAGCATGACTTACATATGACCTTTAAGAAACAGCTAACAAAAGTTCATTTATCTACATAACTAATATCTAGAGCTAATCAAGGAAGTCACCTCAACACTATATTTTTAAGATTTTAAAATATAGTTGGTTTGAAAGCAATTAAGGGGTAATATATATCCCTAATGATCCGACAGGTAAATGTTTAATAGATATTTGTTTAATGAAAGTTTGAAAATTCCATTCTACTTAGTATATTATAGATAATACTTATTCCATATGGATCAGAATTTCACTTTTGATACTGGATTTTGGTAGTTCAAATGCATCCTAGGTATTAAGGGTTTCTTCATAGTTATTATGATGTTAATGGTTATAGTATCTATTCATCAGAATTTTTTTAAAAAATCAGACCTTTTCTGCTTCGACCACACACTTCATCTTTCCCTCACTGCCATTTCTGATTAGTGGATCCTTTTGTAGGACTTCTCTAACCAAAATGATCTAAAGAGAGAGCTAAAAAATGAGGTTCTGGAAGGGGAAGGTCAACTTGGAATGTCAACTTGTTGCACTTAATGACTTATCACAATTGAAGATAATCTGGCATCTTTAATCCCACCCAGATCAAATCAGTGTTGTCCTTATAGTGTGGTCTCTCACTTCACAAGTCAATCAGACTTCTCAGCTGCTGTTAATAAGGGAGAGGAAAATCTAATTTTAATAGAAACTACACTTCAAAGGCATGTTTGAAATTCCCTTTTACGGAAGTGATTTTCCCCTGAGGCCTTGCCTGCTACAGCTTACGTCAAACTTCAGGACAGTGAAAGCGCCCACAGAACACGGGTGAGGGCCTCTGTGAAAATGACTTAATCCAGAACCCAGGGAAAACAATGGCCTGATCATCTGTCCCTGACGTGATTCTGGCATACAGATTATAGACAGCCTCTTTCGATTGAGACTACAGCCACAATGCAAGCCATGACCACCAGCTAGAGTAGCTTCTACATCCTACATGAAATCACTGAGATGTCACAGAACTTAGTTCTCTGAAGAAATAGGAAAAATAATCTCCTATCTGAAAACAGTAGAACGTAAGTCTAGTGATCACTAATCAAGTCTTCCTGCCTATCAGTGTTCAATGTAGTGGGAAAGCCAAGTTCAGCCCACCATTAGACAGCACCTCTGGGTTCCCCCGTAGAAGAGTGATGAGGTCAAAATGCCAAGGTCTCCTGGGCTAAAAGACTCTTCCAGTTAGGGGCACAAAACACAGGGCTTATAATCCAGGGGCCTCTGAGCCACTCACCTTGAGAGGTGGTAGAAAGCAAATATATAAACAGAGTTTTGGTCAAGGGAAAAACTATTTCTTAGACCTAAGCGAAGCCATTCGTGATATGACTCACACCGAAGAACATTAAAATTTACAAAAGAGTCTAAAACAGGAGAGTCTCTTTCCTTTCCCTGCCTAGAACCACTTTTGGAATCTGAAGAAAATTACACAATTAGCATACAACATTAAGTAGGCAGACCAAGTACCACCTTGTTGGTATCTGACTTCTGGCAGACCTTTAGTACACTTGCCCTCCCTTACTGTCCATCTCTATGTCTGGTGGATACTCTGTTTATATGGCCAAGACTTATTTTCAACTCTTTTATAGTTGTGGTTAATACAGCTGTAAGGTGATCATTAGATGTGAAAGGACCAAAGGAAAGAAAGTGTTGACACTAGACCCTAACCACCAGGGCAAGAACGTCGTAGAACTAACTGGGAGTAGCTCCCTCTCTTAGTTCATCTCTCTCGGCTTTCCCAGGTCATCTCCCTGGCCACTATTTTCCAGATGTCACATCTTTATCCTTGTAACCTTTCCATCATTAAGGGAGTAAAACCTTCTAAATTCTTACAAAACCTAAAGTCTTTTTCTTTTATCCCCACATTTGGTTTATATGCTTGGGTACAAAATTATAGTTTGAAAATAACTTTCACTCAAAACTTTATTCATTTTCCATCTAGCATCAATGTTACTTGTGAGATCTCTGACGTCTGTTACACTGTCAACCACCTACTTCTTTAAACATTTTTAGGACTGTCTCTGTAATGTTTGAAAGTCAACTAGAGCTAGGTGGAGGTTTTTCAGGTCCTAGTTCATCCTGAGGACCTCTCTTTCTTCAGCTCCAGGAAATTTTCTTCTATTATTTATTGGTATTTCCTCTTCTCAACTGTCTATTCTCTAAAAGAGCCCTCACTAAACATTAGAAGCTCTGAGCCCCTAACTCTTCTCATACTGCCGTTTCTCTTTCTCGGAGATAACTTTGACTTCATTTCACATAAGTAGTTTGGTTCTTGGCCCTGGCCCATTTTAATTTCATTTCCAAAAAGGTAAAAATAACTATGAAGCTTATTTATTTATTTATTTATTTATTTATTTATTTAGGTACCAGGGGTGGAACCCAGGGGCGTTTAACTACTGAGTCACATCCCCAGCTTTTTTTTTTTTTCTTTTGGCATTTTATTTAGAGACAGGATCTTGCTGAGTTGCTGAAGCTGGCCTTGAACTCACAATCCTTCTGCCTCAGCCTCCCCAGATGCTGGGATTACAGGCATGTGCCACAATGCCCACATTTTTTTTTCTTTTTATTTGTTCTTTTTAGTTATACATGACAGTAGAATTCATTTTTAAAGTAATGACAATTTGACTGCATTTTTTTTTTACAGTTTATCTTTCTTTTAAAGGTATATTACTATCAAATCTCAGTCCACAAAACTCTTTATTCCCTCAGATACTAGTTTCCTGTAAATCTAATTGATTTTTCTATTTTGTTCATGCTATTAATTTTTCTAAAAAATCAAGTAAGAATTGGTTATTGGTTTGCTTCTATGAATAACAATAAAGTTAACCTGAACAGGTAATTAGTGTAAGGTTCTACATTGGTGCAGGGATTGCCTCTAATTTGAGAAAAACAACAAAAGACACTACATTTATGGGTGGATTATTCCACAAGCATGTTTCCCATGGACACCTGGACAGGCAGCATCAGGGTGGCTGCAGACCCCAACAGCGCAATGGAAGGGTGAAGAATGCTTTAGAATTTCATTTAATCTGCCTCTCACCCTCTGCTCAGTCCAACATGAGTATCCATACTTAGATCATGCTACCTTCCCTAAGAATATATATCCTGATTTCCTGGGTCTTTCCTGAAGACTGCCCAAATTTATCATCATCTTTAGCACTACTCATGTCCTAGCAATTCCCAGTGCTATAATATCCTTTTATTCATCCAACCCTACTCATCTGAAACCACTACAAAAATGGAAGATAAAACTGAACACACATACAGACAGACACATAAACACACACACACACACACACACACACACACACACACACACACACACACCACTCCTCGAAATGCAATCTTACAACTACAACAATGGAGAATATAACTACGACAGTAGCAAAAAAGTAAACTCACAAAAACTGGCATGTGCATCAAAACTCAAATACATAGCTGGGCGAGGTGGTGCACACCTGAAATACCAGCAGTTTGGGGGGCTGAGGCAAGAGGATCACAAGTTCAAAGCCATCCTCAGCAACAATGAGGCACTAAACAACTCATTGAGACCCCATCTCTAAATAAAATACAAAAAAGGGCTGGAGATGTGGCTTAGTGGTCGAGTGCCCCCGAGTTCAATCCCCAGTACCAAAAAAAGTTTAAATACATACAGCATTACTATACAAATTTTAAAGTTCTCACACATTATAAATAATTTAGGATATCAACAAATCAAAGCCTTATCTTTTCAAAGTAAATTGTTGTGTAGTTTGACCACAATTTTAGCTACTACTTCTCACATGAAGTCATAAGAAATTCAACATTAATGAGAAAAACTTGGAAGTGCTTTCTTCTATTTATCTAAGTTTGAAAAAAAAAAATCACCCTTTCAAAATTCTAAAGCCTAACCTTACCCACATTCCAAAGAGTTTCTAAAATCACTACTTTATTCAACACAACTTGTCAGATTTCAAAAGAAACCCTGTTTTCTAAGACAATTCAGACAATATTTTGTAACTTTCCTGTTCAGGGTTACATTGTTCCTTTGCTTAAAACTATTAAAGGTTTCCCAGACCTCTAAGGATAAAGTCCAGAATCCTTAACAGCCCTGAAAACTCTACATCAATCTCTAGTTCCATTTAGAGTCACTGGCCTCAAGATTTCTATTTCCTGCCATTCCAGCCTCACCACTATGGCCTGCCAGTCCCTCTCAGGTCACTCACCTCCTCTTACTGCAAGGCCTTTCCAAGCACTGTTCCTATGACCTAAGACACTCTTCCTCCCTGACCCACCCACCAGAGTTATGGGCTAACTATCTTCTCCCACTGATTCTCAAATCTTTGCTGACACATCACATCCTCAGGGAAGTTATTTCTCCAGCACAACCCTCAGATTCCGCTAGGTCGCCTGTTAGAATCATCACATATTTTAAGGCTGAGGAAGAAACAGAACAAGAGTTACTACATGTGTCATCTGTTTCTTACATCAGACAGTCCACACCAAGGCCAGGCGCTAGGCTTGTCCTGCTCCGCCTCCATAATTAGCGCTGGGCCTGCAGCTAGCTAGTACTCAATTCTTCACAACTTAGGTTTTTAATCATTTCTGATTAAGCCCCAGTGTTTCAGAAAAAGTCTAGAATTCTTGCTTAAACTTGACGGTACTTTTTCGAGGTCCCAAGAAACAGGCATAAACATCTATCAAAATAAAACCAATTCCACTGTCATACAGTCAAATTAAATCAACCATTACAGTAGTTTAAAAGCAGTAAAAACTACTCTGGGGGCAAACAGAGGTATAGCTCCATGGTATAGCACACACTTGCATCTGTGAAGTCCTGGGCTCAGTACCCAGCACACACACCCAAGAAAAACCCTTTAGGAGAAACTATATAGTATTTTACTTTTTTTTTTTTTCTTTTTTCACAGTACTTATGTCTAGCCCTTTTTATTTTGAGATAGGTTCTCACTAAGTTTTCAAAACTGGCCTGGAACTTGCAATCCTCCTTGCGTCAGCAAGGGTATACCACCACACCCAACTCTATTATTTACTTTCCTTTGTGGGAGTAACAAAATAGCATGTCAATTGTAAACTTACTGCAACAACCATTACAGACTGTCATAAGTTATTGGTTACTTTAATAAACACCTTTCTAATTATGGTTGAAAAGATTAAAAAAAAACCCACAATGAAATACATGCACAAGTGACAAAGGATTTTTTAAGAATAACTGACAAACATATATTCAGATAGCTGGATGTAACAGATGGAAACTGCAAATTTCATAGAGGCACAATTCCTAATTATTTGTAACTAACTGCACTAAATCACTGCCAAAACTAAAACTAATGCATTGAGGTTATTCAGAAAATAATAGCAAAGATGTGATAGAACTCACAGCTATGACAACATATCTTCAATTTCCAGCACACAAGAATAACGTCCAATGTTAGGAGACTCTGTCTCAGCACAAAAAAAAATGAACATGATTCCAAATTGTTTTTGCCAATGAAAAATGGAATCTTTGCAAAGCTTACCTAAAATGAACCCTATGGGCTAAGTTTTAATTTTGTGTTTCAGAAGTGAGGGAGCACCTCAAGACTGGTAACATGAGCTGGTAGGGATAGCATCTTGGACCATGCAGGGAGAGACTGGACAGATTCCAGGAGACAGGCATTTGATAAGCTTTCAGTTCAATCTGTGTGGCTTTTACAAAGGAAAAGCCTACCTTTAGAAAACTAGTTGAGTCCACAGCTTTCTTTTTCATTGACTAAATTTAGAAATAAACACCCCATCATAACAACTGAAACAAGAATGAAAACGGGTATCACATGAAGATAAAAGAAAAACTCAATGAAGGCGTGGTATCTGTTCACACTTCTTGAGCAAATAACCCTAGAGGAAATGAGAGATGGTCAACGTGAAAAATGACCCAACGTAGTAACCGTGCAAGACTATGCTCTTTGTGAAAACTACACCCACAGTCCTCAAATGTGACCTGTCCTGATTCAACTGTTATGGACATTCAAGGATCTTAAGTCAAGATGAGCTTTTATTAACTGACCCCAAATTAACTGAGCCACATACTGGGTGTTTCAAATTACTGAGATAAGCTTCTTGATCATTATTTGGTGAATGTCCCAGCCTCATGACTTGGATTTACCAAAAACTCTAGCTTTAGCCTTATTCCAATTTAGGATATCATGTGAGTTAAGCCCTACGGGGTGGATATTTTCCTGTGTAAAAGGTGACAGCAGGGGAAACTGAAGACGGGCATGTGATGAATGAAACACGGGTCAAGCTGCCCTTATCTGAAACGCTTGGGACCTAAGTGTTGCAGATTCTGAACCTTCTCAAATTTTGGATTAGTTTCATAAACATAATGAGATATCTTGGGGATGTGATCCAACTCAAAATACAAAATCCATGTATTTCATGTACACCTTATACATATAGCCTGAAGGTAACTTTATACAGGGTTTTAAATAATTTTAGGCACGAAATAAAATTTCATGGTATGAAATTTTCCACTTGTGGTTTCATGTTGGTGCTCAGAAAGTCGCAGATTTTGGAGCATTTCAGATTCAGCATAGGGATGCTCAACTTAGACATGTAGGTCTAAGCACAATCGGAAGAAAGGGAGCAAACTAAGAAAGCTCTTTTCAATTTTCTACTATTGTTCAGTAAACTACCTTTCTAAAACTGTTCAGTTTAAGATCCCTAACTCTAGCAAGTATTTTTTATCTATAGGTAACAAAAACAAACTTACCCTCTTCCCCATCCCACCGCCCCCCCCCAAAAAAATGCCAAGAGCCCTGTGGAATCTATTAAATGTCCCTCCTTACATTTAACAGATAAATGGTAAGACATTGAGAGCTGGCCTCTTGTTTGCAATCACAGAGTTAAGTAGTGCTGAGACACTAGAGACACTAAATCTAACTACTTGATTAAAACTCTTTGCACCACATACATTCAATGACTAGCATTTAACATCTACAATGTAACAGGAACTATTCCAATACAGGAAAGGGTTACAGCAGGTAACAAAACAAACGTAAGTCCCCACCCTCAGAACTAACATTTTAATGAACATGATTTTTTGTTGTTGCTTGATGAGTAGGATACCATTTACAATACAATGTTCAATGAGAATTGGTTCCTTTATACATCTAGGAAATTTAAATGAACTCAAATCAGTCAATTACAAAACCAAACATTCAGTGCTTGAAACATGTTTAAAAATTGTACTAAGCATTGCGATTCCAAAGAAAATTGAGGTATAGGCCTCTATCCCCAGATTCTGAACCACTGGGGAAAAGACGATGAATGTTAAAAATTAAATAAGAGAAGTTAACAGAACAGAGTGCCTTCAAGTGGAACACTAACATTGTTAGGACCATCTTTAAAAGATGAAAACCAACCAAGATTCTGAGCTTTAGTTAAGACTACATACTCCAATCAGTGCTCAGAAAAAAAGAAAATATTATTCTGTGCTGTCTGTTGTTAATTTTATACAATTACATTGTAGGTTTGAAGATTCCAGTGATTTACTTTCAACATTGCTTTCTGTATGTTATTTTTTAAAAAAGCCACTTATGCCATTCAAATATAATAGGATGAAACCAATATTTAAGTCTTCAATGTCAACAAATTTGTTTTATTAGTATTTATTTAATCCCTTACAACAGATCTACAAATAAATATGAGTGGAGAAGAGGCTGAGAACACTTAAGTAACTGGCCTATGCTGATTACTTGATACATAAGAATTTATTAATTATCAAATTTAAATAAAAGTCAGTTTGGAAAAAAGTAAGTTTTGGGATATATAATTTTACAAAAAGTTTCTTAGATTCAAGTCAATTAATATTCCACAGAAGAATTTAAGAGTATAAGGTACAATTACTTTTCTCTAAGAATATATTTTACACCAAAAATAATTATCCTATTGTACCTTAAAAAAAATACTCATATATTTAACCAATCTGCAAAACTATCTATAGCTATGAAGACAAAATATTTCTTAAAACAGTCATAATGTGAGTGCTATCTCCCTAAAATAAAATAAATCTTACAAAACATCCTTCTTTTCTCAATTTTTTTTCCAGGAAGCAAAAAAAAAAAAAAAAACTTCTCCAGAAGGTCAGGTTTGGGAGGCTGGTGTGGGGCCCAGTGTTAAAGCATTTGCCCAGCATGCTCAGGCCCTGATTGCCATACCCTGAGCTATAGAGTCAGCCAACCCTGGACGAGGATCTCCGAAACCATGAGTCCCAAATAAACTCTTTTTTCTCTACATTGTTCTTGTCAGGTCTTTTGGTCACTATGATGAAAAAGCTGACTAAAGTAGACAGCAAACTTACCCCTACACCTAATTTGCAGCCAAGAAATCAGCACAGCCTAGGGCAAAAAAAAAAAAAAGAAAAAGAAATAAAGAAGGGGATGTATAACCAGATCTACCCACCAGAGATATCTGGATCCCCCGACATGTTCTGATAGAATTAATCTTTGAATTTTTGAGTAATTTTCTTTTCAAAAACATCAGGGTCAAAAGTAAGAACCAAATATCTAAAATCTTTGTTTTCTAATAATCGCCATCTTATCTGAAGATCCCTACCAACATTAAAGAGCAAAAAAAAAAAAAAAAAGTTTGTTTTTTAATTGGCACAATAATTGTACATATTAAAGGGTAGAGTGTGATGTTTTGACACACATATATACACTGTAAAAAGATCAAATTGAGATTTCGCATATCCATCACCTCAAACCTTTACCATTTCTTTGTGGTAAGAACCTTTTAAATACTCTCTTCTAGGAAGATCAATAGGATTGAGGAAGGGGATAGAGAGGAAGGAAGGCATGGGGAAATAAGAGGGAATAAAAACTACCAAATCATGCCGTGTCCATGTAGGAATACACCACAATCAACCCTGAATATATAATTATCGTCAACTAATTAAAATAATAAAAAGAAAATTGGAAAAGGTTAGGAAGAAGAGAAGGGAAAGTCCTGGGGAATAAGACTGATCAAATTATGTTTTGTGCATGTACAAATATGGCATCACCTGCTATTATGCACAATTATAATGTACCAATAAAAATTTAAAAATTAAAAAAGATGAAACTTTATGCTTTTCACTCCTATATGCTGATGAGAGTAAAAAGCCTAAGAGACAGGCAGAGGACTGGGGAAAGAGAATGAAACAGGATAAGAGTCCCTTCTTCCCCATCTAATGGCTCCTAGTTGTGGCAGTGGATTTCTTAGTGAGCAGTCTAGGCTTTCCTCTAAAGCTAAGAGATGGCAAGGAAGGAAATGTGGCAAGAACCACCCCCCTACCACCACCACCATCTTACAATACTCAAAATGGAAACTGAAATTAAAACAGTGGTTAATGGTAAAAGAACTACACATTCATTTACTTCAGCAACAGTGTCTGTGGGTCAGGATCCCTTCTAGGTGTTATGGAGCTGGTGATCCACAAAGTGTCCCTGCCCTTGGGCAATCTGTATTCAAATGAAGAAAAACCACTCTAGTTTCTCAAAAAAAAAAAAAAAAAATGATCAGTAATACCTCTTATTTGAAATTGCTGATTGTCCCAGAGGTTACTGCAAGTCTAAAAGAAGAAAATGCTTGTTAGAGAATTATTGAAACTTCTAAAATATGGAATACTCACATTATTCCAACTAAGTATTTACACTATATTATGAATAAAGTTAAAATCATAATTTCTTATTTATGTAGTACATCTTTAAACAAACAAACAAACAAAAAAAAAAAAAAACAGTTTCACCATGTTTCCTGGCTGGTCTCAAACTTGCAATACTCCCGCCTCAGCCCCGCAAGTAGCGAGGATTACAGGAATTCACCACCGAGCCTAAGTGTTATTTCTATTGATCAACTATCATGGACAAAGAACTCTCTTAATTGGAAGCTAATAATTCTTCAATATGAAAGACTAAATACAAATTTCTCCCTGTTCTCTTCTGAAACCACACTACAGTGACACTTAATGCCAAATCTTATATCCACAAGGAAAACTGAATAGGAGAGAAGACAATATCAGATTAATACGTTAGAGGAAAAAAATAAACATTAAGTTAGAGATGTGGGCTTTAGCATTCTCTAAGGGCCAACAGTGAGGGAAACCAATACAGATGCAAGGTACCACAGAAGGTAATGAGTTCTATGGTGAAGCAAAAAAAACCCAGGAAGGGTGAATAATCTATCGCCCAGCTCCATCCCCTGCCCAAGCAACCGACCTTTCTTATAAGGAAGACAGGTTTCTGTACCTGAATGAACTGAAACAGAAAGCCATTAGATTTTAAGGCTATAAAACACAAATAAGCATACCTTTCAAAAAAAAAAAAACCTAATAAAATAACAGGAAGACTCAGTGAAAACCTGCATACTAGAAGTGAGGGCAGGACATAACATCTGTGCTGTTCACTGTTATATCCCCATTACCTACAATGGCACCTGCCACAAAGAAGGTAGCTAATAAACATGCAGCAAAAGCTCATATAATGAGTTATTATAATGTCCAAGAAAGTAGGACATCAAAGAAAATCAACAACAGAAAGCAAGAGAGAAAAATATAAAAAACATGGAGATCGATCCAGGAAATTTAATATCTGACCAACAGAAATATCTAGAAAGAATAGAGAAAACAGGGTAGCCCGGGGGTCTTATAAAGAAACAAGGTAATAATGTTTCCAAGTTGAAAGTAACACTAAATGCCTAACAAAAAGAGAAAGTGAAAGAAATTTATCATTTCAAAATACCAGGAATAAAGACAAGATTCTAGAACACTCATCTTGATTTAGATAGAAAGATTACAAAGAATCACAAACAAGAATGGCACTGGACTGACTCCAGTGACAATCCTGGAACTAAAAAAAAAAAAAAAAAGGAATATTACTTTGTAAATTCTGTAGAAAGTGGCTTTTAATGAAGAAATCTAAGCCTAGCCCAAAGAACAATCAGGTGTAAGGGTGAGGAGGAAATAAAAACATTTTCAGACAGACAAGGTGCTCAAAGCTCACCTCCCACATATTTTCTTTCCCTTCCTACTTCCCACAAAGAGCATGTAAAGAATGCATTCCACTAGGAGAAGGGAATATAAAGAAAAGGACATCTTTGTATCTAAGAATCAGGGGACACCACACTATGAAGGGGTCAGGTGAATTCCAGGAAAAAGCAAAAGGACACTCCACCCCACAACGGCTGTTGGGAAGCAAGAGCCCATTCCCAAGAGAAAAATACAACGGAGGACACAGAAGGAGCAGCAACAAAACTGAGCCCTAGGACCTTGGATCTACATGGTCTGTCTGGAGAGACTGGCAATAAATTAATGAAAAGAGATCCAAGAAAAAAAAAGTATCTTTTTCTAATTACCTAAAAAAAAAAAAGAGGAAAAACAAAGTATGAAAAAATATTGAAAGGCATGAATGCTTCTATCATAAATACTCATGTATTCTAAAAGTAGTAAACAGCTACATCAGGAGGATGTGCAGAGATAATGTATAAGGATAATGTTGAAAGGATTAACCTTCAAAATTCAAAGTCAAAAACCAATGGTTGATATTTAAACTTGAGAACTTCCACTAACAGCCATTAATTCTAATTCTACATTAGAATTAATTCAGAAGAGGTAAATGTGGGAGACCAACCTTACACGTGACTGAGTTACACTCCCTGGCTAGGTGCTAAGGCCCTCAGTTGCAGAAATGTGGCAGAACTTTTCCCACCCTTCTTTGGTGTGAGGGTCGGTGTCTCATGCATGGGTGTGTCTTGCTACAGCCCCATGGGTGGAGCTACGCTCACCTGTCCCTTTGTAATTTAACCCCTTGCCCTGTTTAGGATAGACTCTTCCATGGAAGTGCCTTGTGTGTGTCCCCTTCTCTTACTGTGCTCTTGGGTGTGTCCTACCCAGGTGTCAGTCAACCTGCTGACAGTGGACATCATGAAGATACTCAGCCCCCTGAAACCTGACCCCTTGCCTCATTTGAATAGCTTCTCCTCAATAAAAGGAGTCAGCTCAGGCTCTCTCTCTCTTTCTTCGGACCCTTAAGGTCAGAGAAGCCGTCACAGGACCCCAAAGAAAAAGGTATTTGTGTCTCTTGTGTGGTTATTTCATGCAGCCCAGTTAGCCCAGTTTAACTAGAGTGACCCCTGAGCCTTTTAGTCGAGAGAACAGAAACCCGGCAGGTAAACAAAAAAATCAAAACTAATAGCTGGGAAATAAAACAGGTATGGCAGGATGGGGACAGGAAGCTTCTACTTTTCTTATATACTCATAAGACTAATATTTTATAAACTGCAGGCATTATTTTATAAAATCTGTGTTTTTTTAAAAAAGATTTTTCATACAATAAACCTATTTTAGCCTATTATTTCTTGGCTAACCACAGGATTCTGAATATTTGAAGAAAAGCATTTAGTCTGATAGCAAAAGAGGTTCTATATTTATACAAATTTAGTAAAGGACTAATTTTGGTTTCAAAAACTAGTTCTCAAAACTCTTTAATCGGAAGTTTAAATAAATCATGCACAAAACCACAGCATGTCCATTCTGCTCTTGCCAACAAAAAGGAAAATTAGATTATCAGCATATAGTCTAAAATATCAAAAGTTTAATGTAAATAATAGTAAACGATAAGTGCTTAACAAAAGCCTCTCCTCTACTTTTTCAAAATCAACCATGTATGCAAATAAACTAAATTAGGGGTTGCCAAACTGGCCTGGGGTAGCCCAAATCCAGCCTGCTACTGTTTTTCTAATACTTACCAGCCAAAAAGAGTTTTACACTTAATGGGGGAAGGTATCTTTATATATATATATATATATAAAATCATGAAATTTATCAAATAGCATTCAAATTCCAGTGTTTATTTTTAAAAAAATTTTATTAGAACACAGGCTTGCTCATTAATGCTTATACCCATGGCTGCTTTCTGGTGATAACCAAGTTGAACAGTCATAATAGAGACTGTATGTCTGCAAAACCTAAGATATTTACTGTCTGAATCCTTCCAGAAAAAAAAGCTTATTGACCTGTAGGCTAAATGACTATAATTCTGAATTTCATTTGACTATTGTTTCAAATTATTAAGCCAAATTCATATATAAATGTGTGAATATGCTAAGTTCATGAATCAAGGGCTGCTTGAGTAAGAAGCCTTAGAGGCAGGTCTATGGGACTCTTGAAAAGTCCAGTGGAATTTAAAATTTTGCTTAGCATTTGAGGTAAGTGGGAACAGAATCAAATCTAGGGTATCCTGACAGTGAGATGGTTGCTCTAAGAGATAAGCACCTGGGGCCAAAGGTTTAACCCCAGCACACCTTTGTCCCTCCGCCACTCTTCGACTATCTGTTACTATTTCATTTTGTTAAAATTCAATAAAACATGCTCTTCAATCTTCAAACATGTCCTCCAAATGTTTAAGAGATCTACTGATATTCACTTACAACTGTGCCAATCCAGCAGGAGAGCATAATGGTTAAGGACAGAGTTTCTAGTGTCAGACTCTGACTGTTGCTCTGGTCCTGCAATTCTCTGAATGTCTCTAAACTTCACTCTTCTTACCTCTAAAGATGATCACAATACCTACTACACTTCAGGTGAGCATGGTTAGACTGAATGAAGGAAGTCAAGAACTTAAGGTACTATCACAGAATTAAGAGCTCAAGAAATGTTAGCTACACTTTGTTTCATGTTCAAATAGTTCATAAACATTCATTATCCTTGAAGAGCATCAGAGACAGTATTCCTAAACTTCAGTGTACCTAAGAGTACCCTCGTATACTTATTCTTTAATCTGGAGGGATGGAACCTGTACTTTCAAGTTCACTGTGATTTGGATACAGGTGGTCCATGGAATAGAAAACAGTGTTCCACAGAATAGAAACAGTGTTCCTAGATGATAAAACACATAGGGGAAGTTGAGAGACAAGCTAAAAACCTTACAATCACAACTTTAAGTGGTTGACTATATCAAAATCATAAGGAGCCGAGTAGTACTCATTCCTTAAGCTGTATTTTCCCTTTACAGGTGTCGTTGTTCTTTTACTTAAACCTTTTCTGGGCTCCACAAGTTAACTAATGTTATACACAAAGATTTTTTCCTAGTTTACGAAGGTTAGGACTTCCAGTTACACATCCAACTAAACACTGAAGTAATTCAGTAAGTTCCATACTCAGACCCCAACAGAATCCCAGTTTTCTATCTTAAAATTCAGCCATAAAACTATGTAATGAAGACTGACCCAGTTCACTTATTGGCATATGTGCAAAGAGAAAGAAAAAAACTGATGGAAAAAAATGTGTTCGTATGTTACAATACAAACTAAAACAAGCTAAAAAATAGCACAAAACTAGAGCCTATATTGAGAAACCCTGATGTGTGATCCTGGTGAAGGGAAATGCATGCAATACCTGCACCACAGGGTGAGTTTTTTTTCAACTCAAGTGTCTATTCCAAAACCAGCAACAAAAGCAGAGCTCAGAATGGCAAGAGTTGGAGAATGCAAATGCACACGTTCACAATACCTTGCTCCAGTCTAAAGCACAGGGAACGTCTGGCTGCTTCCATCTCAGGAGTCGGGTTATCTAGGACGTGTCTACACCACTGCAAAGGATTCAGGGATTTCTCTGATGAGGTGAATGTCTTTGAAGAGCCAACGTATAACCTTAAAAAAAGAAATCTACATTATAGGTATGATACAGGTATACAGAGAGTGCCTCTCTTCTGGGGAAAACAACAGGTATTCAACAGTTTCCATAGGAACACAACTCACATTTGAATACTTCCAATACCAAAACTCATTTTTAACAAGCAAATATCCCCAAATAGAAATGACTCTCTCCAAAGCCTGGTGAGTACTATTTCAAAAATAGATCTAGCAATTTTCCCCTTAACTGTGTTTCACAGAGTAGGAGATCAGGGTTTGGGGTACTGAACAGGCACCATGAGGATCTTACAGTATCATTTTACACATTTAGAAATGAACGTTGTCCAATTCTCCTGAAGCAGAATTGTATGTAAACCTGGGCTAATGGATATAAACATGACATGGGCCACAAGGCAAACTTTGGTTATGTTTTTAAAAAATAATAATAATAATAAGTCCAAACACAAGTTGGTTAATTCTCTGAACTCTAAATATTTCCGTCACCTCAAATGTACACTAAATTTGATATGTACTACTTCATTAAAACCAAAGAAATACCTTTAAAAGTTTTGGGCAATATTCATTTTCAGCATCTACACCATTACACAGTAACAGGTAGTATTATTTTTAATACTACCCAGAGGTACTACAAGTTACAATAAAGGTTTTCTCTCATTGACATAACTATGCTAAGGTAAACTTATATTTTTAGTGATAGGTTAAATAAAAAAGTTTAAATAACCAGCAGTTATTCAAAAAAAAGAGGAGAAAGTTACTTCCCTGCAATTGCTGGCTCTAGTAATTGACCTTGCTAAACTTAAGTTTATTCTAATTATAAATCTCATACAAGTAATACTCCCTCAAAGTAACTACAACTCTAATGAGCATTTATTCTTGAAATTATGTACTTTAATACTTTTACTACTCTGTACAGAACTTCTACCTTTTAGAGTAATTCATAAATTACTGATAGCAGGGGGATATATCATTCTTCAGTAATTTGCAGCTCAGGATGGGCAAACTCTGTAAAGGCCAGCTCATATGTCCAGCTTTGTGGACGAAATCCACCTTGTAATTATTCAACTCTGCCATCCCAGCACAAAAGTATCCTAGACCATATGTAAACTAATAAACATGGCTGAGTCCCTATAAACTTCACTTACAGATAAACTTCCCATCATTTTCACATTCTACATTTTTAAAATTTTCTCCATTATTTTAAAATGCAAAAATCTATATTTCCAGCCATACAAAACAGGCAACAGATCTTGATTTCCTCCAAGGACATAGTTTGCTGACAGGTGAAGATTCTAAAATATCTCTCTTTTAATCTAGTAAAGGGTAATTGCAATGTATTATTTTCCTTATAGTGTGGTCTACAGTCCTACCTCCATTAAGAGTACACAAATTAGCTACAAATTCATATTCCCGAGCTCCACCACAGCCCTACTATGACATAGGTCGGTTATAACTCCTGCTACCCTTCCTCACTAATGGACTCCCAACTTGTCCAGTACTGGGTACCTCACCTTAGTTCGAACAAAAGTCAGTGCAGGCTAGTTGTTCTCAATCTACTTTGATACTTCAAACACAAATCTCTGGGCCATACCCTGCCCCCAGGTTTCTGATTCAGTAAACCTGGAGTAGAGTCAAAGAATCTGAATATCTAATAAGCAAGCTAAGCCAATCACGGTAATTCACTGTTGCCCTTGGCCTAGTGACTGGTTCAGGCCCCAGTCCTGGATACAATCCCAGCTAAGAAAATCTGAGGGGAAATCATTTGATATGCTTGTGGGCAAAATTTTCCTTGTTAAATCTACGAAAGGTTTTTGGTAGATTCCTCCGGATTTTTTTTAACATGGTTAAGCCATCTGTGAATAAAGCCAGGTTTGCTTTCTTTCCAATCTCAATGTTTTATCTGTTGTCTGACTGCACTGGATAGAATCTCAGTGCAGTAGAAGAAAGCTGATATCCTTACTTTGTTCTACTATCAGGCACACTATCTAGTATGCTGATTTTTTTTTTTTAAATGGGGCCTTTAATCTGACTAAGGACATCTTCTTCTGTTCTGCAATTCATTGGGAATTGTTATTAAGAATGGATGCAAATGTTTTTTTCTTGGCTAAGTACTGAGATTATAATGATTTTTCCATTTTAGTTAATATGGTAAGTTATACTGATGCTTGAAATGTTAAACCAGATATACCAAATTTAAGAGTGAGAGTCTAAATACCATTCAGTTGTCTCTTCCCCTTAAATCGATCTATATAATTAAATCCTAATGAAAATCTAAGCAGGATTTTAATTTTTTTTTTTTTAATGTAGAAGCTGATCCTAAAATTTACACGAAAGGCAAAAAATCCTAGGATGGTCAAACTGTTTAAAAACAAAGTTGGAAAGCTGTCAGTAATTGAGTCTTATGACCAAGCTACGTAAGTACAGATTAGTATGGCAAAGATAAAGAGATCAATGGGGAAAGAATAAAATTCAGAGATAGACATAAATAGAAAACTGAATTTTAACACAGTACAAAGAGAATTCAAAGAAGAAAGGACAGCATTTTGAACAAATGGTGCTGGAACACAATGGATAATGGATGGCCATATTAAAAAAAATAAGTTTAAAGGAAACTCTGATCCATACTTCACACAACATCCAATTAACTCAAAATAGATGAGTCAAAAATGTAAAATTTGAAACTGTAAAACACTATTGTTGGAAACCATAGGTGGGCAACCATGTATGGTAGGCTTTGCCAACCAACATTTTTTAGATACAATTCTAACACTGAAAGCATGATCAGTGTTAGAATTGGACTTGTAAAAAAATGAAAACTTTGCTTTCTGAAAAACACTAAGAAAATGAAAGACAAATCAAACTGGGAAGAAAAAAATTGCAAATCGTGTCTGATGAAGAACATGTATATAGCATATGTAAGAAAATCTGCAAATTCAATACTCAATTTTAATCAAAGGCAAAAGATTTGACTGTGTTTCACCAAAGAAGATCTGTTGGTAGTAAACAGGATATGAAAACATGCTAATCATTTGAGAAATGCAAACTAAAACCATAATAAGATATTACTACACACCTCTTAGAATGGTTAAAATTAAAAAGACTGGCGATAGTAAGTTCTGAGGAACACATGGTACAGTTGAAATTTCTACTGCTGGTAGAAATGTAAAATGGTATAACCACTTTGGAAAAGAGTTTGGCAGCATGTTAAAAAGTTAACACACATTCACTCTCTGTTCCAGCCACTTGAGTCATTAACTATTTATTTACCCAAGAGAAATTTAGACTTATACATAATTATGCACAATAGTTTTATTCCTAACAACCAAAAATTGAAAACGACCCAATGCCCACCAAAAGATGGGGTGGATTGGGGCTGGAGTTGTGGCTCAGAGGTAGAGAGCTCGCCTACCATGCGTTGAGGCATTGGGTTTGATCCTCAGCACATAAAAATAAAATAAAAATATTGCATCCACCTATAACTAAAAAATATTTAAAAAAAAAAAAAGACGGGTAATAAACAAACCATGTTTCCATCCAGGCAATATAATAGCTCCCACACAAAAAAAAAGAAAAAAAAACTACTGACTTATGGAACAAAACTTCTAAAACCAGACTGAAATAAATCCATGAAGAATACATGCTGTATTATTTCATCAATATAAAAATGATAGAAAACACAAACTAGTCTTAGAGTTAAATAGAATTAGGAAGGAAGGAATACAAAGAGCCACAATCAATTTACGTGTTGAAGTATGTTCACTATCTTGATCACTGTGAAGGTTTCATGGATATATTCATATGACTGTTAAGTTGTACATTTTAAATATGTGCAGTTGATATACCAAGTATACTTCAGTAAAGCATTTAAAAAATGGTCACAAGGACTGGGAACTGATTCCCATCCCTCAGTATTCTTAAGATGAGAGACTCAGAGCTGCCATCTACCATATGTTCAAAGAGAGAGAAGCAGCAGCCACAGTCCTAACAGAAATGAGCCACTAATTAATCAACTGTGGTACTTCCTTATCTCTAGACTTAATCAATTTTGCTCCCTATTACCCACACAATGCATGTCTCTGAGCCACTGCTTATTCTCAAGTTTCACTCTGTTACCACCTGAAACTACTGTCTAAGGCACCACTGCCCATGATCTCCAGCATCATACAGGATTCCTGTAAATACGTTCTGTTGCAAGGAATCTTCTACCAACCATCTTGCCTCTGTGTTTCAAATATTACAATATTTTTTTCTAGTTACCCTCTCAATTACTGATAAACTGTACCAGTCAATGAGCTCCACCCACCTGTATCTTTAGATCAACTTCAATACCTCCTTTGGTTATGAATAGACAACCAATGATACCTAATATATGGAATACTCCTATTATATAAAGTGCTTAGGTTAAAAAATAACAAGAAAAAGAACACAGGAGAAAAAAAACCACAAGGGACAAATGAAAATATCAACACAACTATAACTGATATCATCTAAGAGAAAATATTGCATTCATACACACATACAAATATTTAAAAATAAACAGATTGTTCATTCTTAGAAAATGAAACTAATGTAGCAGAAGCAAAAATGTCAATAAATGAGTTTGAAATATCAAGTTGAAGAAGGGAGAAAATTCCCAGAGTTAAAGGCAGGTCATGGGATTCCAGAACAAAAGCACCTACAAATGTCCAGTATAAAAAACAGAAAGACCCATACCAAGGTATATCAAGACGTTCAAATACTAGGGATAAACAAAGCTGAAGAAAAAGTTACAAAGCTATTCATATTACAGTGACTTCAATAGCTAGAACATAATAAAAATTACTGCCAAAAAAATGCCTTCAAAAGTAAAATGACTGACTTAGATTTTCATACCCAACCCAACTACAAAATTTATGCAAGGGCAGACATTTTCAAATATGCAGAATCTCAAAATATGCTCGTCATGTGTGTCCGCTTTCTCAGAAAGCTATTCAGATTCCAATAGCTTTCATATTTCACTTATTTTAGGTAAAGATAAAGGATTTAAATAGGGAACCCAACATATGCGAGAAACTGAAGAAATTCCCATGACAACAGCACTAGGCACCCAGCCTAGTGAGCAAACACTAAAGATGGAAGAAACATGACTAAGAGTTTCAGAAGGGATACCACTACAAAATAAATTTCTGAAAGCACATTTAAGAGAAAAACAAACGCGTATGACTTTACTGATGAATTTTATGGTTCCACTGGAAGGTTTGAGAAAATAATTTGTGACAAAGAATTTTCAAAAGTAAAGAGAAAAGAGAGGAGACAAAAGAATTTGAGAAAATAAATGCAGCATATGTTTAACAGGACTCAACTAGTAACAGGTATTATTGTAATCCAGACATTCTATGATTAAAAGAAAATCTATAAAAGACATGATGAGGAGGGGGAAAGGCTAGAGCAGTTAGAGGGAGAAGGAAAGGGAGCTGTAGTCTTCATTTTCCATCAATTTCTACAGATGTATATGACTTTTTAAAGATAAATACTTTTGTTCATTTTTAAACAAATAGCAAAATTAGGATGAAGTGATACCTGTATGAAAGACTTGGAAGTAGGCAGGAACTTGGACTGCTGCCTTCTGAAACAAACCTTGCTAAAGGTGTTTGACCTTACATATCATGTCACGTATCATTTTGATAAAATTGAAGAAGCATCACACAAATGTATGGCATGAAGACAGAAGTGATCACCAACAGTGGAGTCTCCAAATAATATATCCATGAAAACCTACTATTTCTATGACAAGACTATGAACAGGATTTAAATAATTTTTAAAATGCAGAAAGTTAGAGCTCCTATAGCTATAAACTCCTTGAGTAGAATACATCTCCAAGATTAGAAAAGCAATGTAAAACCTGTATTTCCTGTATCTTTCCTAAACAATTCTAACCTTCTAAAAGATCATAAAAAATCACATTACTTGTTGTCTTTACCAACAGTAACATTTCTAAGATCCTATTTTGCCATTACTAGTGCACAGACCTCCTAGAGACTTACAAACTACTCTTGCAACATCAGTTTCCTTAACAGTATTGATGGTGAGTTGAAATCCAGCAATATTTGAAAACTTCAGAACTCTTCACATATTAGAAAACTATCACTTAAAATATTAGTGTAATTTTCTTTAACTTTTCTTCAGTAACTTCCAAAGCACATGCCTAGAAAGTGTCAAAAGTGTTATCCTGTTCAAAGAATCCCCTTCTTTTACACACATTTCACATTCTGGACCCCCAACTTGATATATGTGGTGACACTGAGAGATCAAAACTAATGTAAACCTACGTAATGATGCTGAATGTTTCAAACCAAGCATTACAATTGCCATTAAAGACAAAACAGAAACCTCAGTTATCCCCCCCCAAAAAAAAAATGTTTGGCTCTAAAGTTATCCTTCTGCAAATAATATAAAACCAATAGTACAGAAAGCAAAATATGTATTTGTAGACCTAACACTAAAAGGTGATTTGTGATCATTTTCAGCAAACAGTTTTAGGAGCCTTCAATCACCCCAACTTTTATTTTAAGGAAAGCTAAAATATCAGCACTGATGAGCACAACCAGTCTTGTTCACATAAACACATTCTGATTCCCTAGCTCCTGATGGGATCAAACTAGGCAGCCACTACAAAAACCTAACACAACTAGCTATTTAAAGGACACATGATGTCCAAATTTTAGTTGCTGAACTGTTCTACAGAAAATTTTCCCTCTACCCTGTCTCATCCCATGGGAAGAATCTAAACTTCTATTTCAGTGTCTCATTACAGGGTTTCAAAGTTACTTAAAATACACATATTCATATCTCTGTCAAGTCCATTTGTTCCTAACATTGTGCATTTTCAATGAGAATTGTCAGAAAGTGAAGCACCCTCTGGTCTTTTCACTAAAAATCAATTATGCAAAAAACAGTTTAGGTGGGCTAATTTAGCTGTGCCATATGTATAGTACAAGGTGTTCAACAGCTTTGATGAAGAACTGGCAATGATTTCTGCCAGCTGTTTGGGGTCTTAATGTTACATGGAAGATGAATATCTCATTCATCAAATTTCCATTAATTTGTATATATCACTATTTTCTCTAGTATAATTAACAACTTTTCTCCTGTGCCTTCCAGTTGGGCAAAATTCCTGCCACATCCCCTTCACAGAAGTCTCAATATTCTGCTAATTGTCACTCCAACTAAAGTCTCCTTACAAGGCAGTATTTTATATTGGCTAGCATATTTTCATCTTGGCATTTTCTCATAGAAAATGACTGAGGTGTGAAAGGTTTGACCTCTACTAGGGCACTACACTATCTTCAGAGAGCTGGCTTTTTTTTTTGTTTATTTTCTTTTGTTTTTAACTAATTTCTCCAAATCCACTGTACTTTTCAACAGTGTAAATGGGTATGTTTCTAACTTTTAACATATCACAACTCAGGACATGTATAAAACTGAAACATGTTTAATCAACACAAGTTGAGTGCTGCAAGATGCAATGAATTATAACTTTTTATTCCACTCCACTTCATTTTTTTTTTTTTTAAGGCTGGTAAGTACACCAAATTGACCTAATGACCCACTAGTAGGTCACAACTTAGTTTGGGGGACAGTGGTGGATATCAATGGTGTAAACACTTGTCAATCTGGGTCCATACCCTGATTTTCAGTATGAACTCTTTCAGTAACCAGCTGGAAGAGCTCATGTAAATGCCATCAGCTACAGCTTCTGTCCCTCAGCATTGAAATAAGGGAGCTGCAATAGGCCATAGTAAGGTCTACCATGTAGCTGACGGCTCACATTGCCACCTCCTAACAATCTGATTTCCTTTGCTTGTATCCAAATATTTTTCATCCTGTGTCACTGAGGCAGACACACAGATCTTTAACATATCTTTCATAAAGATTAAAAACTTTATGCATCAAGATTTTAGTTCTTTTAAAAAAGCTTCTTATTTGCTTCTGACTCTCAGAATTTCCCTTTATACATTCTAGCCAACCATCATCTAAAGAAAAGAACTGTTAAATTAGTAGTACAATAACTGAGAAATCAGTACCGGAAGACATGAACTTTTACTACAGGGTCATAGCAAGTGGACTTAGGAATTAAAATTCTGGAACTCTTGTCTAGTTTTCTGTGACATTTAACTCAAGCAGCACTGTGCTAAGATAAGCAGGTTGTATTAAAGCAAAAGTAAACACTTCAAACTCAATTGAGATAAATATTTAAATATGAAAATTTTGTTACAAAGCTTTTCAAAATGAAATAGAGTATACATTTCTCCTTAAACGTGTCTCTGTGTGTGTGTGTGTGTGTGTGTGTGTGTGTGTGTGTACAGTACTAAGAATTAAATCCAGGAGTACTCTACAACTGAGCTATATCCCCAGCCCTTTTTATTTTAAGATAAGTCCTTAATAAGTTGCCACAGTAGCCTTCAACTTGCAATCCTCCTGCCTCAGCCTCTCAAGTCCATCCAAGTCACTGGGATTATGAGCATGTAGCATCCACCTTTAAACATTTTTTGGAAGATAACTACTTAAAGGTTAAGAAAAAAAAGTTAAGAGAAATAATTGGTTCTATTACTCACAATATTCCATGTACAATTCTAAATCCAAATTGTGTCCTAGTCAATAAAAGTATATCGTAAGGCTTTATTAGAAAAGACATACTTATTCAATGGCAATACATTTGTAAACTCTTTCCTAAAGACATTTTAGCAGTAAGTACTATTCTAAACAAATTATCAAATACCAATGTTTAACTTCATTAAATGATTTCATAAAAAGGCATGAATACTAGATGTTACAGCTAATAGTAACTTGTTCCATAATACTATTACTTTAGCAATGATGTAATTGTTATGAGTTGGAGCTACTTTTACAAAAATGTATAGATGTTAAATGAAAGATAAGTGTAAAAAATCTGGTATGCATATATTTGTATACTGATTTGGATAATTATCTTTTTATCTTGAAGGATCTACAGAGTGTTAACAGGATTAATTCTGAGGCATGATAGTAGATTGGAGAAAAGAAAATGAACTTTCACTTGTGACTTGAAAATAGATTTCAAGTAACAGGGTACTATATATCCTCTCTGATTGTTTCTTAATATGCAGAGGATTTTTTTTAATTGCCATCTGCAAACATATCAGGGAATCCAATTGAAAAGCACTCTATCGTGAGACCACAGGATAAACTGAAATATATACAAATTTGTAATAATAAAGGAACTTTACAGTGCTCTGCAAGAATTAACAGCAGCTTAAACCTTAAAAATTAAACCCCATTGATTACTTTTTCGTCAATACACCAAAATGTTGCAATGCAAAAAATCACTTAATGTTTAAAATACTGTGATGAAACCTTAAATTTTTTTAAGCCCATCCCAATACTTTAATTATCCCATCCTTTTTCTACCTGTGATCTATTCCTGTTTGTTTTGAGGAAGATAATCTATAAATAGTGTATCATGACTTTAGAAACATTTGTAAAGCATCAAAGAATTTATTCACCTACTACTTGAAATTCATAGAACCTACTTTAATTTATATTTGTCTCAAACCATCTGAAGAATGAATGTTAACCCCACTAGTTTTTTAAAGTTATTTCAATGCTATCTGAACAAAAAATAAAAGCCTAGATATAATATTCTAAACTAAATATGTTACTAATCAAATTCTCTTACTAAATGTAAGTTTGGAAACATGATAATATTTTTAAAGTATGTGATTATTCTCCTATATCGCCACCAAAAATACAAACAGGCTTCTTTCACTCTCTATGTATACCATCATCAAAAAAGGCCAAGTAGGGACTAAATTATTCAAATAATTTAAAAGTGGGATAAGGGATTACAGTCATTATTGAAAACCTAAGAACCATCAAGAGACCATTTTCTAGTGCCAAAATCAGACAATTAGTATAAATAAAGTCTGGGCATTATAGCAACAAAAATAAAGTGCAGAGTCTAAAAAACGGCTTAAAAGTTACAAGAAGTGTTGTTTAATTTTTACAACTTAAGCTATCTGCAGAGCTGCCAAAAAGTATTAAGGAGAATGATGAACATGCTGATTACAGCTCTAGATGTTTTAATCCTTGAATCAAACCCATTAGCTAATGTATTTTACAGTGCTTTGTTACATGAAAGTGTAAATGAAAAGGAACACTGGTTCCCAAGAGAAAACCACTAAGGTTCTCTATCTCTAGTTTTCTTTCTGTACAATTATGCAACAGGAACACAAAGTAAGGAAAATCCAGTTCGGAGAAATATGAATGGTGCCAGATAAAAAGACCACAATTCTTCTTCATGACACTGTTAAACAGAGGAGATCTCTATTAACTTCCTGGCATGAACCCAAGCTCCACCTTATCCCACTATATGTCTAGTGGCCAAGGAAAGCATACAGAACCAAGAAAAAGATGTGAAGTGATTGAATGACTCAATTTGTGAACGAGCATCAGGAAAAACACCTAATAATGGAATCTGATAACTTCCTCCTCCAAAAATAACTAGGTCACAGAAAATAAACACACTAACCAAATTTCAACTGAATAAATGTTGCCTGTCTCAAGTTTTCCAATAACCAACTATAAAAGTTTCCAAAAATAAGAAAAGGAAGTTTCTCTAATAGCAATTTTCTTCTATTACAGTTTAATTCTTAAAGTTCCTTGGTTCCTAGGTAAAAAGTGTCTTCAACCTGTTCACTCTGTTCCCAAAAAAAGCCTTCATTGTTGACACTATTCCTGATGGAAAAGCCAGTGACATCAGCAGATTTAAAAAGCAAGTCAGTCTAAGAAAAAAAAAATCATCATCAATGAAAATGCAGCGAAAGAGGGCACAGTCTGTACAACTTAACTGCAAGAAGGAATCTCTAGGAAGAGATCCATCACTAGGCGGCTTTGGATGCCACGAGGGACAGTAAGCAAATCCTGTCCAGCATTCTTTTGGAAGGAAATAAGAGTAACAGTCGCAGACACAAGCCAACCCCTACCCACTCCCACCTGTCTAGCGGCCATCCCCCACTATACACACACTAGAATGGAGCGGCAAGATGACAGGGATTTTGCTATTAACCCTAACGAGGAGCTTGGGACTCAATAATTAGCAAAAAAGCAGAACACAGGCAGATGGAGGAGACCAGTTCATCCCCCCATGGACCAGTCCGAGATATCAGAAAACAGGTTTCTGCCTTCGTGAAAAGCTTCATAGCCCAGCTTGACACCTGCTAGGTCACTCGGCCCGCGGACTGCAGGGGAAGAAGGTGTTATTGGCATCCGCCAGGTTCCGCCCCCCCTCCTCCCATGCCCCCTTCCGCTCAGTTTCCGGGACCTCCGAGGCCCGGGTCTTGGGGAACAGAGCCGAGGTGGTCAGTACCAGGTGTAGTCGTCCTCGTCCCGCCAAGCTGCTATGCTCTCCAGGTCTAGCGGCTCCACCTCGTCCAGCAGGGTGGGGGGCGGCGAGGGCGGCACGGAGGCTTCCCCCGGTGGCGTCCCCGCGCCCCCTGGCTCTGAGCTGCCGCTGCCCGGGCCAAAGAAGCCCGCCGCCGGCTTGAAGTAGACGAAGGGCGCCTCCGAAGGCTGTGCCAGGCTGCAGAGCAGGGAGGGCGCAGGGCTGGGGAGGCAGTAGGTTCCCGGGAACGCAGGGCTGGAGCCGCCGCCAGTGCCCGCGCCCCCGGCGCCCAGCGCCAGCCCAAGCCCTAGACCCCCCGGGGCAGTGGTGGAGGTCGCAGCGGCCGGGGGGCTCCGTGGACCCAACGGGCTGCAGGCCCCGGCTGGGGGCGGCGCGGAGGGCGGCGGCGGCGGTAGCAGCAGCAGGTGCGGGGCGGCGGCCGCAGTGGCCGCCCGGCTACGCAGCTGCTCGTTCTGCTTCTCCAGTTTGCGCACCAGCTCCTGCAGCTTCTTCACCTCCAGCTCCGCGTTCACCACCGGCCCCGAGCCTGCTCCGGAGCCGCCCCCCGCCGAGGCGCATTTCACCTGCTCCGCCATCATCGTGGGCCCGGAGGGCGCCGCGGCCGCCGCGGGTGCGTGCCGCCGCGCCGACTCCGGAGGCTGCGAGGAGACTACGGTTCCTGTGCCGCTGCCCCAATCCGGGGAGCCGAGCACGCTGGGACGGAGAACCACCCGGCAGTTCGCATCAGCACCAGGGCCCTGACTCGGGCCGAGGCTGCCGCCGCCGAGCTATTCTGCACATGCTCAGTGCGTCCTTCCAGTCCCTTGGGCGCCGCGGCGGCTCCGGGTTTTAGCCGCGGCCCCGAGGCGGGGCGCGGGCGCCGGGGGGCGGGACCGGGGGTAGAGGAGCGGTCAGGGGCTGAGGCCCACGGGAGGTGGGCGGGACCTGCAGCGCTTACCCGAGCCCAAGGCCACTACTCCCACCCAAGCCACTTACTCCCAGGTGCCTGATTGGACTTGACCTGAACTTTCCCGCCACCGGCACTTCCTCCCTGCAGCCGAAAGCGCACTCTGCAGATCGCAGACCCAGGGGTGGGGTGCTAAAAAGCCGCAGCAGGTGCATACCTTAGAAAAATGTATCCCAGGCTGGGCTTCTGGTTTGTTCTCTTCCGAAAGCAGTGTTAGGCTTAATAACAATATTTACGAGTTACGAACTGGTGAAACCTGTAGGAAATCGAAAGGCTGGGTAACATTGTCCCAGAACCAAAAACTAGACCCGTAGATGTAGCCTTTGGTGATGCAGAAACAAAATGGTGAGAAAAAAAGAGGCCGAAGAGAAAAAGGAAGAAATCCCTGTCACTAAGAGACTGATGAGCTGCTACATACTAAAATCACGAGAGCTTATTCTAAAATAGTCAAATTTGAATTATTCCCACCAATATTTGTCACCATAAAAAGATAGTTGGTTTTTCATACTCTATCCATACATTTATTAGACAAAATATCTTTGAACACTTTCTTTGAACCAGACATCGTTGTAAAAACTGGTCATACAAGCAGTGAACAAAACAGGCAGAAATTAATCGTTACCGGGAGAAATGAGCAACATTGTTTAACACTCTATCTGTTAAATAACGTACAAGCTATAAAAGTCAGACTTGCTGCGTCAAAAACAAAATCTCAGAACTTCATACTTTGTAATCTCACCTCCAAGCCTTCTCTTAACCTTTCAGAAATCATAGGCAAATCTCTTTTTATTTTTTTCCAACAAAAGGCAGTAGATTTGAATCAAGTTTAATTCAGTTAATGTTTTCTTAGCATTTTAAGTGACACAGAGAAAAGACTAATATTTTATTATGAGAAAAGTTCACATTGCTGATTCTCATCCTCAGATGATATTCACTATCTGGTGGATGTCCTTGCTCAGGGACTGAACATACCAATCTTTGTTACAGTGTACTGAATTCGCCTTGAACTGTTAACACATTGTATCTATTGGCTTTAGATTTGGCTCCTTGACTTCCTGCTCAGAAACATTTGTGTCTGTCTTCTTAGATGTCAACTTACACCTCTAGCTTCTTTGTCAGTGCAGGGTAGCTGTTCTGCATTTAACTTGGTTGGTGAGAGCTTTAATAAATTAGATTAACTTGTGTGGTAACTACCGCGGATCTTCCCTACCTGGGGTCCTAGCTTGCTAGTCTACCACCCAACCACCTGTATCTCCCATCACCTTTCCAAGTTTCCTTCTATCTTTTGGATATATTGGTTATTTCTAAAACCTGGAGAAGCGGAATGATACTACTGAAAGTCCTAAGTAAAGAATCTATTGAAGGTTTTTTCCGCATGCTCAGTGGCAGATGTGGGTAGCAGTATCCCTGCAACACAAAGAAAGAGAGACGACAGACACAATGAGAACAAAGAGCTGCTGGGTTCCACATTAGTGAAAGAAATTGGGAATAGGCACATAGTGAGGACAACAAGAATTAAGATGTAAAGAAAAGCAGTCATTTTTACTGCAAAATTTATGCACTCTAATGAAGGAAAGAAACAGCCCTCTCCTCCCCCATTTACCCAGTATGGTCTATAGAACACATCCAAGCAACCAGAAGTCAAGCTTTGGAACTGCGTTTTCTAATTAACAATTATTATGAATGTTTTCCTTATTTTAAAAGAAAGCACTCATTGAAATTTAAACATAGAAAAGAGGGGAAATATTCTGTTTACATTTCTATTCTGCATTATTCTTCTGAAAAGACAAACTTGCCCTATTCCTGCTTTGAAAGTGTGAAATAATTCATGTTGGCAGAAATTTTAAATCATTCCTTTCCATCAAAGCCCTCTTCCCCCACACCTGAAAAGGTGTGTATATACACATACCAAAGACACTTAAAATGCACCCTGTTTTCAAGCTGGTATCTGCAGGATGCAGTCCCTCCAACACAAAATTTAAAAGGTTAATGGTATTAAGGTTTTAATTAAGCAGCTTTGATTTTTTTATTTTGATGCAAATTTTAAGCTGTGTACTTTGAAAGAATTGCATGCATATTTGCTCAATTTAAATGTTTTAATTTTATTTTAAATGAAGTAATAAGGTGATTTCAGAGATTTATAAAGAAGATATTAAAAATGAATACATATGTCTCTTTAGAAACTTTATGCTTTAAGGATACAGTTGAAACACCATCAAGGCATGGAAAACACCCATATACAATCTATTAAAAAAAAAAAAAACAGGGAAAGAAATGCATATTGTTCAAGTAGTCCCTATTCGTTACACTTTAGAATTACACTAAGTTCACTGTAGGGAATTTTAAGAAATAAAATAAACTTAACAAATCAAATTTATTAATAGTATCTACACATTTTAGTTATCAATTTTATCATCGATCTAGCAACAGAATGGCAAAAGAAACATAGTTTCTTCTTAAATATATAGATATACTTCTCCCAGGAAATCTGAGAACAGTTCCTAGTTTTATAGATGAGCTCGATTAGTTGCCCAAGTTTAGTCATGAAAATGATAGCAGTTCTCAGCAGTTTCTAATGGTTCCTCCATGTTCTTCCTTACCCTTTGCCTTGAGTAAAATTTCTCTGAAGCAATCCCCACATATTTTAAATGTAGATTTTAAATCAGTGCAGCTGACAGTCACTACGATGAGCACCACATTAATTCAAGATCATAGAGCCAGTTACCCCAAGGAATGAGAAATCATCAATGTGTAAATCTAAGATCAAGGATCCCCAACTGTGTTTTCAAGTTAATTCAGACCACAGAGTTTGAGTGACTCTTACATCTCTTAGTAGAGATTCCTGTTTATCCATACAGTGTAGAGTTGAATCCTCTCAGTCCTGAGATCCATGTGGTCCCATAGTGCCCCACATGGTGTCTAGCACATAGCGAAGGAACACTGCAATATTTTATAAATTAATTTATTTATTTTAATTAGGTTTATCTGACTGCAGAATGCATTTTGATTCACTGTACACAATTGCAGCACAACTTTACATTTCTATGGTTGTACATGATGTAGAGTCACACCATATGTGCAGTCATACATGTACCTAGGGTAATGATGTCCATCTCATGCCACCATCTTTCCTGTCCCCATGCACCCTCCCCACCTTCCCTCCCCTCTGTCCCGTCCCAGGTTCCTCCATTCTTCCCTTGCCCCACTCCTCCCCTTATGGATCAGCATCCACTTATCAGAGAGAACATTTGGTCTTTGTTTTTGGGGGGATTGGCTTACATTTCTTAGCTTGATATTCTCCAACTTCATCCATTTACCAACAAATGCAATCATTTTATTCTCTTTTAATGCTGAGTAATATTCCATTGTGTATATGTACCACAGTTTCTTTATCCATTCATGTATTGAAGGGCTTCTAGGTTTGTTCCACAGTTTAGCTATTGTGAATTGAGTTTCTATGAACATTGATGTGGCTGCATTACTATAGTATGCTGATTTTAAGTCCTTTGGGTATAGACCAAGGAGTGGGAGAGCTGGGTCAAATGGTGGTTTCATTACAAGTTTCCTAAGGAAGCTCCATATTGCTTTCTAGATTGGTTGTACCAATTTGCAGTCCCACCATCAAGTATGAGTGAAATATTTTTAAAAGAAAAGAGGAATAAATACATATATCCCCAAAATGCAGTTGAAATTTAGACAAAAACCTAATTAGTTATTTCCATAAACTTCAGTAAGCATGTGGTAGCAATATGGAAATATTTGAAGGCTTTTTGCAGACCTCATGATAATTGACTATTTCAGATCTAATCCAAATAAAACTAGAAAAATATTTGCTATATCTGATGTGTTGCATTTTAATGTAAGGGGATAATATAGAGAGAAAACAAGAATACGTGAAGCCAGAACTCATAGGACCAATTCCTGTGCTGGTTGTACCATTTTAACCTCACCCAACACTATTCCTTGTATTCAAGCTTCATAGAGTATAATTTTCAGGTAATTATACCCTATCAAGTTTCATACAGTAGTAGTTATAATAGCAATTGCAATAATAATAATAATAACAATTCTGTTTTTTGGCAAGCTATACCCATAAGAGCCCTTTTTAATAAATACTTACTAGATGTCTATTATGTTCAAGTCAGACTGCTATATGACTTTTTAAAATTAAGACAGTGTCTCCACCAAGACCTTATCTAATTACAGAAAGAAGCATGTAAACTATAACACAAGACTTAGTGTGATAAGAATCATGACAGATAAAAAATAAAATCATGACAAATCAGCAACATAGGGAGTAACATAGAAGGAGCAGTTTTGGCTAAATATGTGGAGAGGCCTTCATGTTGAAAGTAACATTTCATTTGGATCTCCTCATCCATCTGTGAGACATTAGGGTAAGTATTGTGATATTCTTTCATCAGTCGTGATATGGGATGTATCAAAACAACAGTAGAAATAGGATAAAGCACCCAGCTTTAATTCTTAATATTATTACCTCTGAGTTAGCTTTCTTTCTTTTTTATTAATAACTCATCTACTGTTGCCATCATAAAGAAACTTTCTACAGTTTTTCTCAAGAATATTGATACCTACTAAGTTCCAGGAATTACTCTAAGTGCTTTACACATAACAACATATTTCATCATTAAATAACCCTTTGAGGTAGTTATTATTCCTATTTTATAAACGAGGAAACTGAGGCATAGAGAGGACAATCTGCCTTAATTACCCACCAGTAAGTGATAGAGTTAGGATTCCAAGCTAGGCAGTGCCACCTGAGAGACCAACCTCCAAAGCTGTACTATCCCTTTTCAGGACTTGGTTTGATTTTGGCTTATAAATAAAAACCATTGATGACTACAACTGCAGCACCCCCAGAATGCCTTCAATAAAGTATAATTCATGAACAAGAAAATATTACTGGAACTTTAAAGGTCACCAGGCACAGACCAGAAAATAGTAAGCTTCCAAGATCAACAAAGTCTCCAGTGCTGGTACAACATTTTTGACAGTACAATGCCTCTTCGTTCAATGCTTATTTCCCAGCCAATGACAAAAAACAGCACAATTATCACTGGGCTATTTTGCATTTTTGGCCATTTGGATTCTTCAAATGCCAATGCCACTCTTAAAAACACTGAAAAGAAATAATGCCACAGTCTACGTCAGACCTGAACAGATCCAATTTTGGTTTGGAAAGTGCTTTAATTTTTAAAATTGTAAAATAAATAAATAAATAAATTCAGAAACTTTTTACAAAATCAAAGTTTAAAAAAAAAAAAAACTAAAACAAATAGACTTTCTGGACAAGTTTTGCTTGTTTTGAAAGCGAGTACCTAACACTGCTGAAGTCTTGAAAAGTAAGATCATATTTAAAACTCCTTTAAATTTTTTTTTTAACTTTAGAAGAGAAAAAATAAATCTGATAGAATTTGAGATTTGCTAGGAAAAAAAAAACTTATCATTTAGACTACCATCACACTGGATGCCTAGAGCTTTTGAAGTATATGTATTTAGAACAATTTATTTTCTTGCCTCCTTCAAAATGTTTCTCTCACCATAAAATGCAATGTGATAGATCTAGCTTTCTTTAATTCAGAAAAGTTAGTTTTCTTTGGTAATTTACAGAGCTTTTATGAAACTTCCTTGCAAAGCACAAATACACAGAAGTGATAAAAACCAAAGCCAGAAATATTTTGAAAGTCTATGTGACAGGGTAATACAGTAGGGAAACAGTCCTTCTTGATATAGTGGATCTTTTAGATCCCTTCACAGCCCAGGTACAGCTGCAAGGGGGTGACTCTAGAGTCTTAGTAAAAGCAATACCCAGAGGACAGCATGCCAGTCTCTGCCACATCATGACATTCTAGAAGTTGTAAGTCACTCTCGAAGTTTCCAAAAAGTTTGTTCAACACAAACCTTTCAATGATTATGTGTGGTCTGTACACATAATTAACTTTCTGAAAAGAATAATAATTGTGTCATAATGAAGCCAGATTTAAAGTTAGGAAGTCAGTGTAGTTAGGTAAATCGGGTCTAATATCGAGTGAAATCTAAAATGGAGGCCATGAGAATGAATTTCCGGAAAAGTTGAGCAAATCTTGAAATGTTAATGAAGTCCAGGAAAACAGCCCCCAGCAGATTTGAAGATAGCCCATCCCAAAGAAATGTTAATGAGCAGCAAACTTGAACATACTGCCTCAGGAGTCCTTCCTGCCCAGATTACTTCTTTGGCCCACCTGTGTCCCACCCCTCTGGCCTTCCCACCTACATTCCATCACCGAAAACTATAAAAAGGGGAAACAACCGAACTTCCACGGATTCCATCTCTTGGGTCCCTTTCTTCCTCCAGGAGAAGTCTTTTCTGCTGTCCTTTAATAAACTTCTAATTTCCACTCTGACCTTGCCTAGGCGTGCTTCTCTGGTGTTATTCTTCAACATTGGGGAAGCAAGGACTCCTCACCGGTCAACAGCGGTAACAAGAATGGGATGACCTGTGTTTCAACTACAATCTAGGATCATCCTAGATCCTCACAGAGACTGTGATCATAATCGTGTCATCATGATGACAATGTGCAGTCATGCACCACAAGGTGTTGGGTCAGCCAACAATGGACCACATATATAATGGTGGTCCCATAAGACTATGTCCTCTGGCAATGTTGTAGCCATCTTCATTTGTGTAAGTATACTCTGTGGTGTCCTCACAATGATGAAATCATCTAACAACCCATTTCTCACAATGTGTCTCCATCGCTAAGTGATACATGACTGCATATTCTCATTTTTTTATCTTCAGAAATAGTTTACCTTCAGAAAGGAAGATGTGTCCCTCAATCATCCACAAATGCTTTATGAAAGCTTAAGTTGTCATCACCAAATCAGAATGCAAAAACCTCAAAGATTAATGACTGCTAACTAAATGATGCTCCCATGTGTGAAATAGGGGAGAATTAATTATTAAGACAATTTTCCAGCTATATAACCAGTGTAAAGTCTCTGTTTCTAGACTCTGAACTTAATTTGATGATATTCGGAAGCAAGTTTTATTCATACACGGACAACAGTGTCTAAAAGCTCCCAGATGCTACTAGAAAACTAGAGAGAGAGAAAACAACAACAATAAAACACACTTTTAAAAGATCAGACTCATTAAGGGATTAGGCCAACCAGATGGCAAATGCAATTCCAAAGAAGAAAAACCAAAATAATTCAGCATGTAGAAGACAGAAGTTCTGAAAATAACTGTGGAAGCTTAACTTAGAAAAGCAATGGTGGCTATAAGTTCCTTTGATGCTGTTGCGCTATGCAAGTGGACAAATATCAGAGGAAGTGGGATGTGGGCCTCAGAAGAACTGGCATCCCTGCTCAGGTACATTAGCCAAGGGGGACTCACACTATCTCCAAGCTTCTATAATTGCCAAGGAAAGGAAAAGGGATATGGGTCAACCGTGTTTTAGCTTATACAGGTCCTGCCTCAAAGTGATGAAAATTCATTCCATTCACATTTATCAACCAAAACAAGTCACATGGCAACACATAACTTCAAAGAACAGCAATCATGCTGTAGAAGGACTAGGAATAGTAACACTGCCCATTGCAATAGTCCCTTACATAAATATTTTCTGTTACTGGTAAAAACATAAGGCTAAGATTTGCCTTGAATATTTTGGTTGCTTCCCGTGAATTTTGGAATCTCCTGTTTTTCTGGTTGTTTGTAAATTTATTGTGATTATGTCTTTGACTCATGTGTAACTTAAGAATACAACTTTTTGCATGTGTATATATGTATTTTTTATTTCTAATTCTTTATTTGTGCTCTGAATAAAAAAATCATGATGTATATGTTACATTTGGAGGATCTTTCCTTGTGATTTAGTATGCTATCAATACATAGAAATATTCTGTTCATACTTTAGTATTTTATATAAATGTATATATATATATATATATATTTGTTAGGTGAAGAGTGTATGCACACGTATATAATATACATAAATATATAATATTCATCTAATCATAGTATTTATATAGGTATTTAACTTGTGTATATTTGTTTGAGATTAATTGTTTATGATACCCAGATTTAAATACAGCTCTGAAAGAGAAGTATTTAAATGTCCTATTATGGTAATTACATATGTTCCTTGTATTATATCCTTTTGCATACATGTCCAAGATGTCTATCTTGTCTATAGAGGGTTCTATTTATTCTTTTGTAATTTCAACTTCATCTTTTAATAATTTTCCCTTAAAATATATTCCACCTAATGGTAACATATTAATATTGCTAATCTGCCTTTCTTTCAGGGAATATTTTTAATCTTCTGATCTTTTAATGTTGTTTTGTTTTAGAAGCAATTTGCATAAGGTACACATAGCTGGATTTTGTTTTCATCTGCTCTGAGGCTCTCTGTTACTTATTAGGTGAATTCAGTCTCCTTGTAAATGTTATGATTCTTGATGTTTCCGGGTTTCTTTATGTCATAATACTTTGTTTTCTGTTCACCAGACTATTTTTTCCCTTTTTTGCCTCCTTTCTACCCTTTCTTGGATTTTTAAATTTACATATTTCATTTTTTTCTTCTGATGGTCTGAAAGATATGGATTTTATTTCTGTTATTTGAAGTTACCCTTTAGCTTTTAAGATTAATATTTGACTATAAATTTTCCTAATGAACTTTTAATTTATTTCCTTATATGTGTAGAACAGAGGCTTTAGAATTCACTGGGTATTTCTTCCTCAATATCTTTATTAATTTTCTAAAAAACCAATTTATATTTTCAATTTTTTTCTTTGATGCCTCTGGGTCTTTTTTGTTTGTTTTTTTTGGGGGGGAGGGCTACTAGAGATTGAACTCAGGGGCACTCGACCACTGAGCCACATCCCCAGTCCTATTTTGTATTTTATTTAGAGACAGGGTCTCACTGAGTTGCTTAGCGCCTCACTTTTGCTGAGGCTGGCTTTGAACTGGTGATCCTTCTGCCTCAGCCTCTCAAGCAACTGGAATTACAGCATGTGCTACCATGCCCGGCATTTGTTTGCTTCTTTTAATTTTTTTCCTCATTTGTTCATTTTCATTAAGGTTCTGTGTGAAACCCTTGAATGAGCTTCAGCAAGATATAAAATTTTAGATAGATGATTTCTCCCTAAGGACTTTCATGATATAATTTTATTTATTCTGGCATCTAATGATAATAAATCCACTTGTAAATTATCTTTTCTCCATAGTGTATGTGTTTTGCTGTTTTGCTGTGTTTTTTAAAAATTTCTTTAGTGCCTTTTTAAAAAAAAATTTTTTTTAGTTGTAGTTGGACACAATACCTTTATTTAATTGATTTATTTTTACATGGTGCTGAGGATTGAACCCAGTGCCCGCCTCACACATGCTAGGTGAGCACTCTACCACTGAGCCACAACCACAGCCCTGTGCATTTTAGCTCTGTTTATCTGGAGTATATTTTCAATCTGACAGTCAATGTCTTTCATCAATTCTAAAAGTTCTCATTTTTTCCACTCTCTGCTTATTCTGACTTTTCCTCTATTCTCTTCTTCTAGGATTCTATATGTGCATTCATTCACTTTTTCTTTCATCTCCATATCAATATCTCCATATCTCCTACCTGGCATTTCAAATATTTTTCTCTTTAGCACTCTGCTATATTCTGGGTGAATTCCCTAGTATCACCTATAATGCATTCATAGTCTTTTGATTATTCCAGTTTATAGTTTATCTAGCCTACTGAGTTTAAATTTATTTTGTATAATTTCTTATTTCTCTGTAATGATACTATTTTTTACATATCTCTTTGATAACTTGAAACATATTTACCCTAAAATTCTTTTTAAATAGCATTTTTATTTTCATCACTTTTAAAATTTTTTTTAGTTGTAGATGGACTTAATACCTTTATTTTGTTTTTTTTTAATGTGGTGCTGGGGATTGAATCCAGTGCCTCACATATGCAAGATGAGTGCTCTATCTCTGAGCTACAAACCCAGCCCCTTTTATTTTCATCTTGTCTAAAATTATTTATCTTTCAATTCAGTAATGCCTTTTTATTCACAGAGAATATGTTCCAAGTTCCCCACTGGATGACTGAAACTATGGAGCTCTATTATTCCTATACACACCATATTTTTTTCCTATACATATGTACCTATAATTAGGTTTAACTTATAAATTAGGCACAGTAAGAGAGTAACAAAAAACTAAAAATAAAATAAAGCAATTTAATGGTATACTTTAAGTTATATGAATGTGCTCTTTCTCACACAGAATGTCTTTTGGTACTATAGAGCTTAGCAATCTCAACATACATTTTTTTATATATATAAAGTTGAGAACTTTCACCTTTTCACTTAAAGGAAGCACTTTATGACTTTTCTTTGTCATATCTGATTTGTTAACATCTCTTCTATTCTTACATTTTGGAGGTCATTATTAAGCTAAAAAGGAACACAAACACTGCAGTTCTAGGACAGTGGATCTGATAACCAAGCCATCAATTAAGTCACTAATGGGTAGGTAGCAGGTAGCATACACAGCATGGATACATTGAACAAAGGAATGGTTGTGTCCCTGGCATATGAAAGCAGGATGACATGAGTTTTTATCACACTATTCAGGAAGACACACAATTTAAAGCTTACATATTATTTATTCCTAGAACTTTCCATTCAATATTTTCAGGTTCTGATTGACCACAGGTAACCGAAACATTGGCAGGTGAAACCATGGATGGCAGAGAACCACTGTTAATTATCCTATTCGTGATCCTTCTCAGTGTTAATATTTTTTCATATGTTTTACAATTTTGGTTTGACTTGGTGTAACTTTTCCTTTCTCTCTCTTCCTCCTACCTGTTTAGAGTTTTTATGATTGCTTAGCCCAGTCATAAATTAAATTTTTTAAATTTATGACTGGGCTAAGGTTCCCAGCCTGAACCCAGATCCTCCTTGGATGGCTCAGGCCTCTCATTGGATCAGAATATTGAGACTAGTTTAGGATTAGATGATTTGTTTGCCAAGCGTGGTCATGAAGGTTGAGCTTGTCCTGATGTCTTCCTTGATCCTCAGCCTCCTACGCTATAGCTCTGGGCAGCAACTGGCAGTACCTTCTTTCCCTTCCTTTCCTCAGGGTGGAAGGAAAAGAAAGGAAGGAGGTGAGTGACTTGTTCCCTAACTCATTCACCTCTCCCTGGCCCTGGTATCCCCACTGCCTTTTCCACTTCTGCTACTAAGAATGACAGCCTGGGGCTTCAATCCCACCCTCCCCTTCAGTTCCTGGTCCATAAAGAGGACTACTCTAATTTAATTTATTTCATTTTATTTTTTATGGTTTTCTGTTTGGTCATGGGGTCTATGGGTGGCTCAAAGTATGAAGCTTGAATGCCATTTTGATAAGAAGCCTACACTCTTTTATTATCTGCTTTAAAAAACTGAACAGTGCATCACCAGCGCACACCATGCTCTCTCTGGATGTCACAGCTCCAACCCAACACCAGCCTCCAGTGCGCCCTAACTTGGCACATCTGCACACCTGCCTTCTCAAAGAATGAGAAGAAGCTGCAGTGGTCTGAAGCAACTCCCTCTTGTATAAAAACAAAATATAAATTACAGAAAACATTTTTTTTTCGCATAAAAAGAAATATGATCTTTTTGCATTCATTGGTTTGATGTCCTGTATCGGTTTGGAAAGATGAACTGGGCCAAGGTTGCCACTCTCCTGTCTGCACTGCCTCCTAGAAGTTATGTCAGGACTCTTGTCTCCACATCTCACCATCACTTGGGAAAAGCTGATAAAAATGAGGCACTGGCTTACAAAACACCAAACCAAACCAAACTAAAAAAAAAAAAAAAAAAAAAAAACCACTGTTTAATACTAGTGGCAATGGATTTTGAAACCTAGGATAAATGATAATTTTAAAATAAGCAGTTCAGAGTCATACTTGTGATGTTTCTCTTTCTCTCTTTCTTGGCAAAGAATGAAATGGAGAAGATGAGGGAGGTTTACATTTAAACTTGTTTTAAATTTTAAAAAGCTGTTCTTTTAAATTTACCATCTGTTACTTCAGTACTTCAAAGTGGCTATGGTAACTTTTCAAGGATGCCAGACAGAACCAACACATGATCGGGTATGGTTTGACCCCAACTGTGCCTTTCTCATGAATGGAGACATACTCATTGTGAGTCTTGTCACATTAAGAGTTTCTTTGCAAATACGTTAGCCTTCTGGTTAATGCACAGAACAGATAAAAATTACTATAGACATTCTCATAAGTCATTTGAATTCTATAAGGTGCTAATTCTGAGAAGAAAATTTTTCCATCCTCCTAGCTAGACTTCAACACATAATACAGTATTTTAATATTTTTATACAAATCCCATATAACACTAAGCAATTATGTTTAAGATATGCAATTATCTTTTTGTTTCAGAAAGAATGACACACATCACTGCCAATTTTCAGATTTCATTATTCCTTGGAGATACTTTTGAATTGAAGAAATCACCAGAAATACATTGTAGATAGTGGTGTTGATATGGTTATTTGAGGCTGCAATGTGTGCACTGTTCGATGAAACAAATGAGGGCTCTGTTTGTGTCATTGAGAGCTGGTATTACCAGGACAAGAGAAAGATATGCACTAAGATGGATGAGTTTAACTTTAGGGTCCTGAATTGAATTGGACTGAATTAGAATATCAGTGTGAATCCATTCATCTTTCTTTGTAAAAGAAAAAAATTAATCTTAGCACTATCCGCTGAAAAAGCATAGAGATATTGACCAACCCAATAGCAATAAGTAACCCTACTGCCTAGCTAGTCTTTAAATATGATGTTTCACTAAAAAAGACAGAATTCTTAAAAAAAAAAAAAAAAAGTTGATCTTAGACCTAAGGTAGGAAATGTATGAGATAACCCTGAATATTCTTCCCCAAAACTTAGTAGAATTTGTGTCAAAAGGATTCAGGACGATTCTGAATAAGCTCTCGCTGTGGAAAGATGGGACAATTTCAGGATCAATACGAATATTAACTATATAGGTTGAACTTGCAATATTCCCAAGACATAGAAATACAGGGGCTGAAAAACATGTATAAAATAAAACAAAATAAAAGTACACACAGCTTAAGTTCTCTGCAAGTGACCCAGCAGCTGCTGCTGTTGCCATTCGGTCCATGATCATTTGGTACTGTTGCTTTTGGGTCTACAGTGACCCGTCATGGTGGGAGAATGCCTCAGAATGAAACCCCTTACCTCATGACCAGGAAGCCAAAAAAAAAAAAAAAAAAAAAAAAAAAAAGAGGCAAAGGGATTAGTGTCTCCTGTCTTCTTCAAATGGTTGTCCTAGGTGACCAGAAGATCTCCCACCAGGCACCACTTAAAGTTTTTATCAACTTCCAATAGTACCAAGCTAGAGACCAAATCTTTAACACCTGGGCCTTTAATGAACATTTCAGATCCAAACTATGGCATTGCATACTAAAAGAAATAAGAGTATATTAACCAAATGCAATATATAGCAGTTGTTTGAACCATAATTCAAACTTAAATACAAAGAGAATATTTGTAGCATAGTTTGGAAAATGTGAGCATTACCTGGACATATGAGATTAAGGAATTACAGCTGATTTGGAAGATATATCAATGATACCATTATGTTCTAAAAATCAAAACATGGTAAATGTAGCAAGTGTACCATATTAACTTACATTGCCTCAGTCTCCTAAGAATGGAATTAAGTGGGAGTAGGATTAGGGATAGAAGAGATTAGGGTTGATGGTGTAAGGAAGGAAGATTTGTTGCTTCGTTTTGCTAGAAAAGTAAAGGGTATTTCAAATTTTGTTTCAACGCATCCAAGAAGCATGCATAAAATCAGTTTTTAAAAAAATGAATGGGTGAGTTGTAAAGACATCTAGATAGTGGGAAAAGTTCCTTTTCTCTAGCTAATTTTTCTTGACTAAAGAAAAAGAAGAAAAAATCCCTAAAGGTTCTACCAAATTTTAACAAATACAAAACTCTAAAATACAGGCAGGCATATGGATATATATTTAACTCTTTCGTAAGGTATTGAGACTTCCGTCAATTCTAACATATGTGAAGATGCTTAAATACATTGTGAAGTTTCAGTAAACTTCTTTTTCTTCATCAATTAACCATTCAGGATGGAGTTGGAAGACAATCATATGAATAAGAAATAACAAAAAAAAATAAATCTATGAGGCTGAATATTTTCATGCTTACACCTTATAATTTTCCTTCCTGTGGCACATATTTCCTTTTCCATATAAAGTATCATAGAATTAAACAGTTTGACTATTTCTATGGTATAATAGAATTCTTGAATGATACTACATCCACTTAAGAATTTTTATAAAATTTCCCAGGATGTGACATCTCTGAAAAGGTGAGATACATCCTGAAACACATGTATGTAAATTACCTGGGGCACAATTGGTACCCAGTGAGTAAAAGTTGTTATTGTGTCAAAAAGTTATCAACATGGGTATGGGCTTTATTATCCCATTTTCCTGTCTATGAAAGAAAATCTGATGGACACCTCTTCTCCTCTTTTAAAGGGAAAGGATAATTTTGTGCTGAGTTTCCATCTGAATCTGTCTACTGAACAATGTGATCCGAGAGAAGAGCAAAGAGGAGGAGAGCCAGATAAAGAGGCTGGGGTTTAAGAGGTATTGTGGGGGGTGGGGGTGGGCTGGGCTGGGGATGAGGAAAGCAGAAGAGGAAAAGTGGACATGGAATATTATTTGGATCCCTTCCAATGTCTTTTGAGAAGCACTAGTAGAAGATGGAATTCTTTCTAAATTCAAAAAGTTGAATTCCCCTTTTTGAATTTAGCACTATTATGGTACTACAACCCGAGCATCTCTGGATTGACAAGGCTTACTTATTGGTTTAAAGTTGTATAGAAGATGATTAACTTGGCACAAAGAGAGATTGTTTTTTTTTTTTTTTTTTTGTCACAGACTCCTAGGAGAAAACTTCTGAGCCTTTGGAATGTCCTGCCCGCCAGGATGTGTGTCTGCATTTACCTGGGGCCTTGGACCATCCCAGATACTGTATACTAAGAAGGTAACTTACAGAGGGGACTTGGGGCCACACAGAATCAGCTCTACCTCTGTATGGGCTGGAAATTAAAGGCAGCCATGGAATTGGACAAGCCAGGTCTATGTGACTAAAACACAATAGAAACTCTGGACACCAAGGCTTAAGGGAACTTCTCTGGTTGAGTCTACTCAGAGATAGGTATCTTCACATATCTTTGCTGGGGAAATGGTTGCTATCCATGGAACTGCCCTGGGGGAGAACAATCAATGTTCAGCTTTTAGTGTCTCCTGGACACTGCCCTTATGCTCCTCTTCCCTTGGCTGATATTCATCTGTATCCGTTTACTGTAATAAGCTGCAGTATGAGTATAACAGCTCTTCCAAGTACTGAGTCCTTTTAGTGAAGGATCTAAATTGACAGTGGCCTTGGGGATCTCTCCGATTTGTGGTTGTATCAGAAGTGGAGGGTTCTTGGAGCTTTGCAAAAGTGTACTGTGAAAAAGTATTTTTACACACTAATATAAGGTCAAAGTACATTTTTTTTTTTTTTTGGAAAGGCTAGAAGTGGAAAAGGGAGCCCATCATTTAGGAGGAAATGAGTCTACAAGTGTATATTTCCAGAGGAAATATCAGAAATCATGGTCAAAATAGCAAAATATGGAAAATAATATGACCTTTAAAGGAGTAAATTCTAATTTAAAGTATTTTTTACAATAGTGAGAAATCTAGTAAATGGGAGGCAAAAAAAATGCATCATACATGTTACTTTGGTAAAGTTTTTATTTGGCCCCAGGATTTGATGTTTTAAAGCATTTCCTGCTTTAAAAAGCTCCGGAAGTATTGTAAAATTAACTAATTCAACAGTGACACATGCAGAGGACAAAAAGTAACTTGTGAAAGAAGAAATCTGTACACATCCAAGCTAGGATGGAATTTAGTTTGCAAATGTATGGCGTAAGGGCTGGGATTGTGGCTCAGCAGTGGAGTGCTCTCCTAGCCCATGCGAGGCCCTGGGTTCAAGCCTCAGCACCACATAAAAATAAATAAATAAGGTAAAGGTATTGTGTCCAACTACAACTAAATAAATAAATAATTTTCTTAAATGTATGGCATAAAATTGATCTAGACAAATGAAAACCACAAGTTAAGTAGGAGTTAGCAGTGTGTCATTCTAATTCTAAAAGTTAATAAAATACTACAGTATCCAAATAAAAGAACGGCATGTAAGACTTAGACTGTCACAGCATTCTATTCTAGTAAGATAATTTTTAGATTATCTGTATTCATTTAAACCCCATAGGCAGTGAAAGAGACTTCAGTTTGCTGAGCTGCAATCTTCGTTTTGCCCCTAGCAAACTGGCTGTATCGTGGAACTGAAGGTGAGCATAGGCCCCTAACTCTCTCATATCCAGATCCCATAAATTGGGGGCATCAGATCAGGATCCTATTCAAATGACCATAGAAATCTAAACTCTTTTATTCAACAGGGAAAGACATGATTAAAAATGAGTTAGGGGAACCTGGGGTTGTGGCTCAGTGGTCGAGCGCTCGCCTGGCACATGTGAGGCACTGGGTTCAATCCTCAGCACGACATAAAAATAAATAAATAAAATAAAGGTATGGTGTCCATGTAAAACTAAAAAAAAAAAAATTTAAATGAGTTAGAAAGATCTAATGACAGTGTTTTTGTATATAAAGAAATGAGTCCTAGGAGGCTCTCTATGGATTATCACCCACCAGTGAGTAACCAGTCACAGGGTTAGGGTTAGGCCCTGGGCTCCCATCCTCCATCATCTGTCTTTCTTGAGTAATGAAACCCTCAACACGTATTGGCTGGTGCACAGCTGGAAGCTACATTTCACAGCCTTCCTTGGATATAGGTAGGACCAGTATGAATGGGCACTTGGACATGAAAGCAATGGGGCAGCTTCTTCATCACAACTGTGCCCTTTCTCTTAGAGGCCTACTGTGGAGCTGGTGAGCCAGCTTTGACCTGAGATACTGGAGGACGGCAGTGCAACCACATGCTCTGGACAATTTCTTGCTTTGCTGTGAAACACTCATGTTTGAACTACTGTAGTTTAGAGGCTCTTTGTTATGCTCTAACGTATATGGAAAATGGTACTAGAAATCAGGTGCTGTCAAACAAAAGCCTAAAACACATGTCATTAGCTTGTTACTGATATGGTGGGCAATAAAATAATAAATGTTGCAGGTTGGAAATCTAGTAACCCTTATTATGCCATAATAACACATTTGGCCATATTCTCATGTACCTTGGCATCTGTGGAGCCCATGCTAGGAAAAGAGAATGGAAAAACCCAGGATATGCTGGCTACTCCTTGACTGAGCGTCCAGTGATTTGGAGAGTAATCAAATTAGATAAGCTAACTGCAGCTTTCTGACAAAGAACAAGAGACATGTTTGTTTCTCAGAAGCTGCACCAGGACCTTCCATGAAATGCTCTTCCTCAGACAATGGAATGACCTCATCAGCAAAGGTCATTGTGTTAGCTTTCTGTCACTGTTACAAATATCTGAGATAAGTCAATTTATAAAGACAAAAGGTTTATTTGAGGGGGGAAATATATATATAAAACAAGCCCAAAGCATCTTCTAGTGTTGAGAATAAGGAAGTACTCAAATGCACAGTGCATACAACACACAAACAACACACAAAATAATGTGGATATGCTGAAGGGAATTGGAAAAGCTGGAACAATTTGAACAGGAAAATAAATAATGTACTATGGAATTGTAACCCCAAACACTAAATAAATATCTATGTGTTCAGGCTGATGTAAACAAGTGATAAAGAAAGAAAGAAGAAAAGAAAGAAAGAAAGAAGATATAGCTCCCCCATTCATAAGAATGCCAAAAAAAAAATTATGTAGTTACTCCATCCTTAAGGAGATGGAGCAAAGCACTCCTTTCTTCAAGTATGGGTGGTGCATAGTAACTTCCTTCCAAAGAGCACAGTAGGGAAAAGGTGGGGGGAAATAGTGACTTTCTAATAAAGACATCTGGCAAACACTACCTCAGCCAGATGGTCAAGATCAACATGAACAGCAACAAATCAGATCACTAGCCCATCCCCTTCCTACGGCACAGTCCTGCAGGGCATAGCAGAACACTCCTGTACTCCCAGCAGTTCAGGAGGCTGAGGCAGGAGGGTTGCAAATTCAAAGCCAGCCTCAGCAACTTGAAGGGGTCCTAAGTAACTTATCGAGACACTGTCTCAAACTAAAATATAAAAGGGCTGTGGATGTGGGTTTAATCTCAATACCAAAATACAAAAAATAAACAAACAAAAAAAGAAGAAGAATGGCACTATTCTCTGTGGTTTCCTCCTCAAAACCCATACCCCCAATCTAATCATGATAAAAAAAAAATTAGAAAAATCTTCAAGTAATAAGGTCACCAGTAAAAACAAAGTCTGAGAAACCGTCACAGGTAAGAAGAACCCGGGGAGACATGATAGCTAAAAGGTAATGTGGTACCCTGGATGGATCCTGTAATAGAAAAAGACATTATGTACTAAGAAAATCTGAATAAAATGTGGACATTGGTTTATAATAGTTTCATTAATTATAGCAATTATATCATATTAATATTGAATATTAATAATAATTTTTAGACTTCAGCCTTTTTAATAAGCATGTAGAGATATTTCATTGTTATTTTAATTTGCATTTCCCTAATAACAAATGTTGGGCATCTTTCATGCACGTATTTGCCATCTATATATCTTTTTTGATGAAGTGTCTACTCAGATCTTTTTGTCCATTTTTTAATTAAGTTTTTTTTTTTTTTATTGTTGAGTTTCAAGAACTAATTGTACATTCTGGGATAAGTTCCTGATAAGACAAGTGTTGAAAAAATATTTTCTTCCGGTCTGTGGCTTATCATTTCATTCTCTTAACAGTGCCTTTAACACAGCCTATGTTTTTCATTTTAATATACTTTAACTTATCAAATTTTCTTCTACAGATCATGATTTTTGTGCCATATCTAAAAACTCTTTGTCAAGCTTAAGGAAATGTTGAACTCTCTTCTTTTTTCTTGAAGTTTTATAGTTTTGCAGTTTTACATTTAGATCTGTGTTCCATTTTTGAGTCAATCTTTGAATCTTCATGAAACATGTCAAGTAAAAATTAATCAAGTATATTTGTCTCAATATTATTTTAAAACCTGTCCATAAAATGAATAACATCCCATAATATTTTAATGACAAAAATATAAAAGATATAAATGAATTCTACCAAGTGTAAATTATCAAAAGACAAAATTACAACAGACTTAACGATCTCAGTAGGCTTTTGTGATTCTAGAATCAGACAATATCTCCTTCTATAAGATAGAATAGAATGAGTAGTTTCCCAGCAGCTGAGCAGAGAAAGCTGAGTTTTTGGATAGAAAAGGGCTAAGAGAAGAAACAGAATAAACTTATGAATTGGTTGTTTCAAAGTTACTTTGGTTGTAAAGGTTAAATCAGAAAAGACTTCCTAATGATGCTGCCTAAAATTGGCCTATTATGGGATTTGGCTATTATCTCTCTTCTGTTTTCTCAGAAGTTCAAATAAATAACTTAGTTTCAGCTCGTTGATTTGGAGCCTCAGCAAGAACAATTCCTTTTTGGTGTGGTCCAGTGCAGAAAGCTCAGTCCAAAGCAATGGTCTCTTGTGAATTTTATTTAACATAACATATAGAAACATATAATCTTTACTTAATGATAATTATATTTAACAATCAATTATAAAACTACCACGACCTGCCTTCTTCTTCAACGTCTTCTCATGTTCACTAATTCCGGCTTCCAGCCAGTCTTTCTCTTCCTGAATCACACCAAGGTCACACAGGACCTAGACAAGAGGAGCCTAGACAATTTCCTGTGGGCGATTTTCAGTTCAATTTGTGTTTAGGGGCCTCAAGGAGGTCTAACATTCAAGAGCCTTCCCTTTTCACTTGGGGAAGGAGGTGCAATTAGCAAATTGTAACTGTTAAGAAAAGGTATACCAAGATCTTGATGTTCTTTTCCACCAGATACATTTATTCGTGTTTCAACAAGAGAAGAGAACATGGAAAAATTGATAAAATTCCCATGAGATGTCTCTTCTAGATCAGAAGTAATACTACCCTGCGGTTCAGTGTTTCTGTTTGAAAATCAAAAGGGATCTGACACTTAGTGCCTCCAAAGAGATGAGGAAACATTACCCTTGCTTCTGCTTCAGGTGTGAGCTTACTTCATACCCACTGGTCCCACCTCAGTCTCTTAGTGTGTCTGTGGGCTCCTTTGCTCAGGGGAGCAACTTCAACATCCAGGACTAAGCAGCCCTTTGGTGCAACTCACCCTTGGCAGAGAGTTGAAAATAGTCCGAGTAATAGGTCAATACTGTTTTTCAAGGGGAATAGAGGAGCCTTCAAAATACTTGGACTAGTCTGTCTACTGGCATTTGAATTTTCCATCTCATTATGTTTAAAAGAAGCAAGCAAGATTAGGTTTAGCCCAGAAAAAATGGTCTGATGTCTGTCAAATCTAAGACATCTCCTCCTAGAAAACTCTTCTCCTGGCTGGTTCTTATTTAAGATTCTCCTCTTCATCTTACCACCTCATTTTAAAAATTACTCCATTCATACAGTCACTGTATTCCATTTCATGTGTGGGTCTTATTAATATCAGAATTATAATATTTATTTTCTTTCTGTCTTTCAAACTGCTCTTCTACTTGCCTTCCTGCTTTAGGATGTAGTTTATGAGAGCAGGGACTTAAGCTGTTTTTTTCACCACTAGGACTTGGAATGAACAAAGTTCTCAAAGAAAAAGTTGAAGTTAGTTAATATAACAGAATGAATGAACGAATGAAAAAATGATAGATTATAAACTGTGCATCTTTTCCTCCAGAGAACCTAAAACAATAGGTGTTTAAATGTATTAATAAGAAAAATGCACCAAAAGGAATGTAGAAGCCAATGAAGCTAAAAGGTCTTCCCCAGATGGCATTTATAAAGCAATGATGGTGTCCAGTTTCCTCTTACAGTGAAGAAAGCTAAAATCATTACCTAATTTATACATTTTGAATATTTTAATAATATCTCTCAGAAGCCATGCTTCTCAAATGCCAGGTAAAAGGTCCAGGAAAAAAAGGGTCAGAATGGTGTCAAATTTTGGTATTATAATAAATTCAAATGAAATTCTCAAGTATACATAAAACATTCAAAGACCCTTAGACATCTAACAAAAGAGATCATATAAAAATAGGGTGATTTAGCTGGGGCTGGCTGGGGCTCAGCAATACTGCACTTGCCCGGCATATGTGAGGCACTGTGTTTGATTCTCAGTACCATATATAAATAAAGGTCTATCAACAACTAAAAAATAAAACTAAAAAATTTTTACAAAATTGGGTGAGCACCAGAAATAGATTTATAGACCCATGTGATGTTTGAGCTGAGGGCGCATTAGAGAGCCCCAAATTTTAAACAAAAGGGAATAAGACTAGTAAGGAAACGTGCTGTGGAATAGGTGGGATTCTAAAAGCACTTTATTTACATTGTACCAAAATAACCATTCCACAGTTAAAAAAAAAAACACTATCATTGTTATTTTGCCATGACATAGATCTGTCACTTGTTTTGATAAAGCTCTGAAAGCAGGAAAATGTTCCAAACATTCATGATTGTCTTCCATCCTGAACGAGTCACCACCAGCAATGACAGCCAGACCACCTTGTCACTCCCAACCAGCTAGCCGAGTGATTGCAATCAAACAATTAAAAGATGTACAGATTCTTGAGTAAATTCTTATTTCTTGGCCTTGTTTTAAAAGTGCATGTTATTTTAACAAATTCAGAACAAAATTCTGAAATTGTTGTATTTCTTTTCTTTAGTTTTCTTAAAAAGATACTCTCATGATGAAACTATGATTTCTCTTTCAGAGATATATTTTAACTAGCAATAGAATTCAGGACTTGGTATCCCTAGATTTAGGTACTTGTGTCCAGGACAAGTATGTAAATCATAACATAATTAATTGGCTGCCAAAAGAGAGATCTTCCAAGTTGTTTTAGGAGTCCGTCATTTCTATTGTGACAATAAACTCAGACATAATGAAGTGGTCTTGATGAATCGGAAGAACTTCTCTCTTCACTTCATTTTTATTTCATTTTTACAACAGCTTTGGGATTGATTTAACACATTATTGCAGAAGAAAGCATCCATAAAACAGCTTTAGAAGAGTGAGAAATGTGTTCCCTTTAGGTTTTTATACTTTATTTTTTATTTTTTAAATTTTTTTTAGGTTTTTATACTTTAAAATGGTATTCAGATGATTTTTAATTACTACAAAAGCATTGAGATGTTAATACACTTTGTAGAAAAGGCAGGGATGCTATTTCATCCATCCTTTTCTGCAGTGAATTTCAACTCTAAGAAAATTATTTCTTTTGATCCACTCTGATAGCATGTAATAAAAGAACAATAAAACATATGGCTCAATTACCACCGCTTCTCATCAAGCATGAATTAATGAATATCAAATTATTATTAATTGTTTTTTCTGGCTCCTTCTCCATAGGACAATTATACATTGCTGTATTTTGATAAGCACTTTGTGTTTAACACTTTGTGGAACAGACTCTAAGAGGGACAGATGCATGAAATTATAACACAAATCAATCATTCTTTGAATTTATCACCATTTGCATTATACATGGTCATCCTTTAACCTCCCTAGTTTGTATCAGTTTCTCAAAACTGCTTAAAACCTCCCTAGAATTCTACCTGCACCTCAATTAAACTCCCTTCAAGAAACAGTTGCTATGTGTCTACAAAATAGTTTATAAATTCAAGTTCTCACTAAGACTGGTTTCTCACATAATTATTGAGTTTTCATTTTCTTCAGAAAATGTTCTTTAAAAACAGAAGCTATAGCTTAAACAATTGAAAAATAACAGCACCTCACAGAATGTAAGACATTGTGCTAAGTATAATTGATAAAACATATGTTAGTAAATAACATTTATAGACACACCACAAAAAATTCTGCATACTTGGTAGTTCATTTTATTTTTATAAGCTTTCTGTAAATACAAAGTGCTACACAATAGGTATGTATGTAGAATGTGTTTGTAATCCATAACAATTACTTCTCATAGATTATTTGTACACCCAGACTTTGAAATGCATGCAAAGAAAATTTAACAAATTATAGCATGTTAATTATACATGTTATATGATTTTACCTATTATCTATAAATCTATTTCCTTTTAAAAAATAGTCTATGAAAACTATTCTTCTGAAAAATTGAAGGATGATATTAAGGTCAAATTGCTCATATGTCACATGTAGTTCAATCAACTTAACAAACACACATACTGACATATTTCTAACAAGCAAACCCAAATTCTAGAATCAAAGAACCAGAGTAGCAAAAAGGGACCTTAGAAGTCATTTTGTCCTATGCCCTTCATTTTACAAATAATGTCACAGAGATCTAGAAAGTTTAAGTGATTTTCTAAGGTCCATACAACCTTTTATGTTGACATCTTTGTGCAAAACTTTATAAGAAAATTTCTATCAGCATTTCTTTTGCAGATTAAAAAAGCATATGTTACTTTCTGTAGTATATTTGTCAAGATTTCAATAATGACTGTGAATCCAAATTCTCAGTGGAATAAAAGTGAATAAATGAGAAATTTGGTAACAATCAAAACCATAATGCACAGTGAACATATAAAGCAGGGATGGACTTTTGACATTGGTTACTAAAACCACCCGAATTAAGTTCTAGATGGACACAATACCTTTATTTTATTTATATATTTTTATGTGGTGCTGTGGATCGAACTCAGTGCCTCACACATGCTAGGCAAGTGTTCTATGACTGAGTCACAACCTCAGCCCCCCAATTTTTTTAATCACTAAATCTAACCAGATACAAGGTTTTATGTATTTAACCTTACTGAGGGGAATTAGATTATTTATGCAATAGCAGACTTGTTGATTTTATACAAGAATTAATCTTCAGTGTAAAAGCTTTTCTAGATTACATACTCTCAAAATAAAACTCGTAACTTTTAATTTCTTAATGTTTTTCATCTTGATTTCCATGTGCCATCATCACTGAATCCATTTTGCTGAAAAAAAAAGTGAAAAAAATTAGATATACAAATTCAGCACAAAAATAAGTCTACAATTAAGATTTTAAAAATCAATCTTTCATCTAGGGGAGAGTGGTGGATTAGGCATTCCACCTTTCCTTTCACTCCTGAATTCACTGATGTCCCTTTGGGCCACATGTAAAGTACCAGATATCAGATATGCATATTCATAAAATGCTTGAGAGTCATCTTGACAACTTATATGTACTATAAAAAATGCAGTGCCTATGAAGTGCACATGGGCAGGGGGGAAGGCACAAAGTCTCAGTCCTTGGGTAACCACACCCCCTAAAGTGTCATGGATTCCCGGGAGACCAAGTTATAGAGCTACCACCATGCATATCAAGACCTATGATATAATGTTGGATCAGGATACGGCTGCTAAATTAGAAAGAAAAGCAAATATGAGAGCTGTCTTGGGGAAGCAGAAAATAGAAGAAGTATGAATATAATTAGGTTTATTCTTGAAATTGATTCTGCAGCCTGATGGAACGTGGGTTTCTGAATATTTTTCAGAGCATTTTCCAGATGTAGCCTCCCAATAGCTCATTAAGCTCACACATTTGTCATCAAGCTCCGTACTTTGGATCCCATGTAGGAATCCCAAATGTTCCTCTTTTCATTCACTGTGTCAACAAGATAAGGAAAAAAGTGTTGTTCAAGTTCTCTTCAATCTCATTTTGGTTATTTTATCTACTTAGTATTAAACCTAAAAATAAAATGTAGATACTGGCTTGTAAAAGTTGATCAAATGTCAAAGGACTTTATTTTGCTAACTTATGTCCTCTGTTCATCTTTTCAGTCAGCTTTTATACCTTTCTCATTTAGTTTATAGAAAATGTTCATTGAAGATACATATCCTTAATGGTTTCTCCTCACATTATCAATTATGATATGAGTCTAATTTATACTAATATTTGATTTATATTGTTAAAAACATTTAAATGTTATAGTTAATAAAGAATCAACTCTATTTTTTTTTTTCATTTAAAAGTAACATTAAGGGCTGGGGTTGTGGCTCAGTGGTAGAGAGCTTGCCTAGCACGTGAGACACTGGGTTTAATCCTCAGCACCACATAAAAATAAATAAATAAATGAAATAAAGGTATTGTGTCCATTTATAACTAAAAATATTTGAAATTAAAAAAAAGGATTTATTATCAGGCACAGTGGTGCACACTTGTAATCCCAGTTACTTGAGAGGCTGAGGCAGGAAGATTGCAGGTTCAAGGCTAGCTTCAGCAACTTAGAAGGACCCAAAGCTATTTAGCAAGATTCTGTCTTCAAAATAACAAGTAAAAAGTGCTGGGAATGTAGCTCAGTGGTAAAGGCCCTGGGTTCAATTCCTAGTACAAAAAAAACAAACAAACAAAACAAAAAAAGGCATTTACTGTACTGACAAAATTATCTAAAAAAATATATATATTCAAGTGTAAATGTAAAAGGTCACTCACAGAAATGGACTTCAATTTAAAAAATCAATTTATCAGCAAAGATCTATTTTTGTTTGAAAAAAATGGGAAATTTTTTAAAATAAATGACTTCTTTCTTAGTTGTATCTATGTCCTATGTAATATCAGAAGATAATATAAATATTGACTGATTTTATACCAGTAACAAAATATTATCATAGTATAACTATATGCTGCTAAACTGTTAACTAAATATAATTAATTAATAAAATATCTTACTTTATTTCAATACATCATTTTCAACAATACTCAATGTACATTAGTAATAAAAGTGATTGTTCTTTACAGATCCTGACACTTACCCAGGACCTTGGAGTAGCAAGGTTCACAGTGTATTGTCTGTCTATAAATCCAAATACTGTCACCTGCTTGTAGATTTTCCAAAGGCTGTTTGCATATTTCACACTAAAGGAGAAAAACACAAATATAAAGTTTACATCATAGATTAAGTCTAGATTCTTGGAGGAACAAGGTAGAGAAGCCTTTTCAGTTCATTCAAGATCACCTTCCATAGCCTCACTCCAATGCAGCCTCAAAAAACACCACAGGAAATTTGAGAGTATCCTGGTCCTATAATCCAGTGGAAAACTTTTCAAATGGACTCTCATGTCCTCTTTCTATCATGCTGGTATATTTCAGGGACTATCTACCACTGAAGTTATCTACTTAACTCCCAAGGGAGCAGATACAATAGTTTTTATATTGGTTATGCCTGGGACAGGATGTTCACCCAATATCTCAAACAAAAATACAAGGTAGCATTTATGGTTTTCTTACATAAGGTTTAGGGGGAAAATTTATTCTGAGTTGTGTTGGGTGACAGAAGCAGGAAAGATCTGGCCTCTCTTTTAGACCCTTCCACTATTGATTGGCTGAGTTCCAAGCAAGAGGCAGGGGCACTAATTACTCTCAGAAGTGGGTTCACTAAAGTGAATTGGCATTGATTACTTTGACATGTTTAGACTACTTCAGATGGCTCTCTATTACCATGGCTACAGAACAAACTATCTTTTTCTACAAGTGTGGGGAAACCTTTTTATTCTCAGTTTTGTTTTACAATGACATTGGAAATAGTGTCAAATCATTTAAAATATAATAAATGAAAATTGTTCCTATTTACCAAAAGCAATAATCAGGAGAATTTTCTCTCATTTATAAAGTTTTATTCATAATAATTTAAAAGAAAGAGTTATATACTTTTATTTAATTGAATATATTTAATAATAGGAAGCGATTGCATATTCTTAGAATCAAATAATTATTCAATCTTCATAATATATTTTTATAATCCTCTATTGGGTGGGTTTTTCTTTGTTCAAAATAATGCACCAAATTTCTGATTGCTTTATGTTACTATCTGAAGGTAAATGGAGGAGAAACATTCAATTCACTAAGTATTACATCTATTTGGATTAGATAATTTGTATCAATCATAGAATGCCTGCACTATAACTACCCATAGATTTGGATAAGTGGCTCTCAATTGGCTGCATATTAGTTTTATCTAAGGAGTTTTCAAAGTACTAATGCCCCCAAATTATCTCTGAGATTCTTGGTTTAACTGGGGCTGGTCCCAAGCATTCTGATAATTTCCGTTAATCGCTTCAGATGATTATAAGACGCAGGGCAGGGTTAAGAACAACTGGTCTAGTCAACAGGTAAGGAAATAGTCCAAGGCAATCTAGGTGGTTTCCAAAGTCACTCAGTCATAACTAGTGGCAGAGGCAGAACCAGAAGTCAGGTCTTCAGATTCTCAGCTCAGTGTTTGCTCATGCAATTACACCTAAAGCTGTCATGTTGACCCACCCAATGTCATTGCTGAGAAAAAAAAAATAGCTGATAGAAACCAAACTCTGAAATACTATGCTAATGAATGTCTACTATTATTTATTAAACCACAATTAATTGCAATTAGTCATAGGCTCAAAAGCAGATTGAGTTTTAACAATTGTTAAACCCATCAGGCCTAATTTCATGATGAAGAGTTGCTCGCTTTCTTCTCAAGTTTATTCTCCTCTTTTGATTTCATTATATATTTTATGCAATATGTGAATTATCAAAATGCTGCAGAAACTTTATAAAAAGAACAAGTGTTTATCTTTTTCACAGACTTAAATCTCTTGGGTAAGAATGAATAGATGTGTCAGTAATCAACTCTAAGCCTAAAAAGCAAGATAGTAATTTTAAGCCTTTGAGGTTTAGGCTACAGAGCTCTGAGAAATATGTAAGTCGTGCATTATTAATGTGCATTATAGAGTTTCTGAATGCTTTCACTTCATTCCATGAATTTTAATAAATAATTATTTTAATTCCAGTTATTATGCCATTTTACATTTAGTTAAGTGTAATAAACACATGTTTACCTTAAAGCAAGTGGAATGGCAGCAAATCTGTAATTCATCTAAAATCATTTTCGTTTGTAAACCCAAGGGTTTGCGACAATAAGTACACATATCTCTTTCGATGACTGACCTGTAGAAATATAAGCAATAAAAAATTAAAAAGAAATTTGCTATCATATAAAAGACAGAAGTCATGTAGAAATAGTATGTTACTTTTAAAAATTAAATTATTTATTCTAATTTGTTATACACAATGGCAGAGTGCAATTCATTTCACATTACACAGAGAGAGCACAATTTTTCAAGACACTAATGGTACACAAAAAATCACACCATTTGTGTCTTCATACATGTACTTAGGGTAATGATGTCTTCCTCATTCCACCATCATTCATTCCCCTTTGCCCGCCCCTCCCCCCCATCCCTCCCTCCCCTTTGCCCTATCTAAAGTTCCTCCATTCCTCCCATGCTCCCCTCACCCATCACCATTATGAGTCAGCATTCTCATATAGGAAACTACAGTAAAATCAAAAAAAGTGCAGAGTTTACTTATTCTAGTAATAGAATTGATTTCCTAGTTACCCCTAAGATGATGTCAAAGAATTAACATGAGGGAAAGTCTCAGATTATTAAACCATTAGCAATCAAGAATGCATATGAGCAGGACAGAGATGTTCAGTTTTCCTGCTAAAGTAGTTTATAAGGACCTCTTGAAGCTGGAAGAGGGTTTTTTAATTATTAATTTACCTCTATCAGTTTACAGATTACATGGGGAAAGTATGTTACAGATTAATGTAAAGGTTTTACACTTGAAATATTCAATAGGCCCCCAGTAGAAATCCATTCAAGGGTGTGTTTATAAACTCACAAATGACGGGTCTATAGTGCTCAAGGACTCCAAGGTCTAGAGTCACCACCCAGGGTAAGAGTCAGATTTAGGGATACCTATCATGACAACGTTTATATTCTACAGGAAGATATAAAATTTGCTTAGTTTTGTGAAACTAATGTAAATGAATTATAGATGCAATCAACAGAATCCAGAAAAATTTAGATCATGCCACAGCATTAGGAAAGGATTCTTTTCCTTTTGTAAGGTCTCAGGAGTGTCTTAAATCCCACCAAGTAGTATGTATTGGATTTGAGGCTTTAGTACACCCGCCTGATATTTCCAGAGTAGGATACTTCATGGATAGTGAAATAAAAATAGCCAATACTTGTATAGTGCTTAACATGTGCAGTGTATTTCCCCAAGCCTGCGTATAAAAATTCAGCTACCCTTCACAACATCACTGAGAAGTCAGTATTGTTATTTTTAGCATCACTTTCTAGAAAGGGAAACTGGGGCAGAGAAAGGTCAGTATATTGCTGGTGTCATGCAGCCAATGAGTGGCCTTGAATGGAGACAGTGTGATCCCAGAGTTTAGGCCTACCCATGAGGCCTACTGGGTTCCCTGTGTTGATAAGAGCTAGTCATGCCCAGAAGCCACTATGGTGTCATCAAGCCCATGAGTGAAGCAGAGAAGAGGGAAAATGGGAGGAAGAGAAAACCAGAGAAGAAAGGAATTAAAGTAGATAAACCCTTTCTGGTTTTATATATTTAGTCATTCTAGCAATTTCTTGCTCATACCTAAGTGCATAAGTAAATATTTTCCCCTTCACTTCATTCTCTAACTACTCACTTATAGATACCAGGCAAATATTTCCCTATGAGTTACCCATTTATATACAGATGTATGTGCATACACACCCAAATTTCCCATTTGTGACTATAAGCACTTTAAGAGCAGAAAGTGTGTGCTTTCTATCTGCTGTCCATTCCACAGGCACTGAGCTAGGAACTGGGAGTACAAAGAATGGCTAGATGGTGTCCTCCTATGAGAAGCTGTTTGCCCTGGGGAAGCCAGACATGTGACTCAGTGGTGACAGCATGACATGGATATGAGGGAAGAGGAGCGTCCACTGAGGACGCAACCAATGCTGGGAGGAGTCAGGAAAGCTTGTCCAAAAAGTGCATATGGTTAGGCTGGAAGATGAAGGAGCTCCCAAGGTGGGCTCCTGGGGTTCATGATGGAGGAACCAAGCACAGTGAACAAGATAGATGGAGCTGCTCCTCCCTGAGGGCATTTGCAGTGATTGACCATCTGCCAGTGTTCTGCAGGAGCAGATTCTAAAAGCCCATAAAGAATGTGTAAAAAAAAAAAAAAAAGGTCTTTGTTTTATAATGTACGCAACCACTTTTAATGGGATTGGTATGCTTGGATAAGAACTGTGGGGACATAGCCAATTTCACACACTAACCAACAGCAAGAGTTGCTTGACCTACTGGGCTTACAGAGAACTTACTGACAACTAAGAAAAAGTTCATGAACTGCCTCAGGCTAATTCTCCAATTCTTCATATTAACAGAAAGACTTTAATGAAGCATATTTCAATTCATTACATTAACAATAAAAATATGAGTGCAGGTAGAATTCTGATATTGGTGTTGTCCTTAAAATTAAGGATTATACAATTAGGCATAGATATTTACAAAGGATTATTAAAAGTCTAGCTTTGGTTTGGTTTTGTTGTTGTTGTTGTTGTTACCTACATAGTGTCTATAATTCCAATGTTTGTATAGATTACTTTATTCCTCAGAGAAGTGTAACATAAAGGCAGGACACCCAGCAGAGCATTGATAATGGGAACAATCTTGGAAGATTATCATAAAGGGGCTATATTTTTATTTTTGATTGGCAGATAATAATTATACATTTTTATCTAACATGATGTGATATTTTGATATATGCATAATATTTATAATGACCAAATCAAAGTAATTAGCATTTCTGTCTCAAATACTTATTATTTGTGTTAGGAATACTCAAAATCCTTTCTTCTAATTATTTTGAAATAAACCATACATTGTTGTTAGCTCTGCTCATCCTACTGTGCTATAGAACTCTAGAAGTAATTCTCCTGTTTGACTGTATTTTGATACCTGTTATCTATCCTCTCTCTATCTTGCCCTCCACAACCTGGACCATTTTACTCTCGACTCCTATGAGATCAACTTTTTTTAGCTTCCACATAGGAGTGACAAAATGTGGTACTTGTCTTTCTGTGCCTGACTTATTTTACTTAACATAATGTTCTTTGGGCTCATCTACATTGCCACAAATAACAGGATTTCATTCTTTTTATGACTGAATACTATTCCATTGTATGTATATATCCAAACCTTTCTTTTTCCATGAATCTATCATTGGACATCTAGATTGATTCCATATCTTGGTTATTATGAATATTGCTGCGATGAACTGGGGGTAAAGCTGTTTCTTTGGCATACTGATTTCCTTTCCTTTGAATATGTACCCAGTAGTGGAATTGCTGGGTCTATGGAAGTTCCATTTTAGTTTATTGAGAAACCTCTATATTGTTTTCCATAATGGTCATACTAATTCACTTTCCTTCCATCAGAGAAACAGATAAAATTGTGATGCTTGGTTCACCCATATTCTCCTTTGTGAATGGGACATAGGTTCATGTGCTCAGAAAACATTTACTGAGTATCTGTTAGACACCAAATACTGCATTGGAGGCTGAAGCTATGCATAAAAACAAGATATACCCTTGCTCTCAATGAGTCATATTTCCAGCCCTTGCTATAGAGAAACTGGTAGAATATCAGATATTTGCATTAAAATTTGTTTCCAGTGATTGGGTTGAAAAGCTAATTATTTTCATTTAGTTCACTGCAAATCTGCAGGCCACACACTCCTGAGTGTCATCTAGGAGTGAACATTGGGCCCCACTGAACATTCAACAGTAGAAGATCACTAATAGCAAAAGCCTGGAGTGGGGTCAGTTCACCAGCACTAAATCAATACTCATCATAACTCTCCCCCTGGGAACTGCACTTAGGTCCAGGGTAGGTCTTATCAGTAAGTATATCCATACAGCTGCCTGTAAAGTGAGATGGCTTTGAGAAACCACAAGGAGGGAGGGCTGAGGGTAGTCTAGTAGTACAATGAAGCCTAGATGCTAATAATGTGGAATTGGGGACCCCTGGGATTCATCAACAGCAGAAGGGCTGGCCTGGAAGGCTGCTGCAAAGAATGGAAAGGATTTTGGGAATAATGTGCATCAAACTTAGAGATCAGCAACAGCAGGAGACCAAGAGGCAAATTCTTGGGTGCCGAGTTATATTCCCTTCTTGTACATACATAACAATTATCTTTAGGAGAGCTATCTCGAGAACAAATGATAATGAGAATATATATGTATGTGTATATGGGTTTTGTGTGTGTGTGTGTGTTCGTGTGTGTTCGTGTGTACACTAATGTATACTTTTGTGTTTGGAAATATAGACATGCTTACCGATCTGAAGTTGAATAAACAGTTTGTATATATTTTCCAGAAGTATTCTCCTGATATCCATCTTTTGGTGATTTACTAGAAACAAACATACATGAACATATGAGAGTCTATCTGTTTTCTCTAGTATCAATGTCATATCCATACACTGATGGATTGTAAGAAAACACACAAATGCAGCCTTATTATTATGCCTCCAAGTTGATATATCATCAAAGTAAATATAGAGCAGGGTAAGGAATATAGGAACAAGTGTGAGTAGGTAAATAAGTCAACATTTTTTCATAAAATGTATACTTTCACCTCACTTGTTCACTAAAACTATTTGCAGTCTAACATAAAATAAAGGTAACACACAAAGCCCAAGCAAGGCGGGCAAACGCACATACACCATTCCCAGGGAACAATGGAGACACATGAGCTTTTAGAGAAAGCTCTAGAAATTTTTATTTTTACTTGAAAACATGCAAGAAGGAGTAATTTAGAATGAAAGCAAAATTTTAAGTGCAATTTTAAAAGTCCTCTCTTTTTCATTTTGTAGATTGTCCCAGCTTCTAAACGTCACTTCTCTGGAGACAAATGAATCTGTTGTGAGCTAACCAGTTGGCTCCTCATAATTGCTTCCCCAAAACTTAGGCTACCTGGGAATATATTACCATTCAACTCAACATGTTGCTACTATTTCAAGCAAGTGATAATTCTACATCCCTCACATGAGATTTTTTAATGAGAAATCTCTCTCTCCATCCAAACAGTCCATAGGCAGACTGCTGTCAGAACTAAAATCTACTTCCTGGAGCACATTACCCCTCAATGCCAAATAAGAGTTTGCACATATTTGTTCATGATGCATATATCATTACTTTTATTTTATTGATGAGGAAACTGAGAACTGCAGAATAGCTTTGCCAAGACTACATGGTTAATAAATGGCAAACAAAGACTCAACCCAAATCTGATTCTAGAGACTCGACTCTACAATGCACTGTCTGTCAGTGGAGATTTTAGGGAAGTTAGGGGTGTTTGGGGTTGCATCACCATTTTGTTAAGTTAAAGGAGGGGAAAATCAATCTTTCCAGAATGTTCTGCCTTGTAAACACTTGGCCTGGCATGCAACAATGTTATCTATTATCTTTTATAGTGATTTTTCTCAAACCTAAATGTGTATCAGAAACACATGACAAGTTTGTTAAAATGAGATTTCTGGGTTCCACTTGCAAAGCTTTTGATCTGGCAGGTCTAGAGGGAGGCCAAAGAATTTTCATCTCTAGCAAGTTCTGAGGTGATGCTAGCCCAGAGTCCACACTGTATCAAAATGTCTAGAGTTAGATGTTTTATAGAATATACATAATTCTAGAAAAATCATCTTTTCTTTGAAAATCAATACTGCAATTATTGGCATGAGTTCCTGTAAGACATTTCTTTAGAAATCAAAACATATTGGTGTAATATCCCTTAAAGCTGATGATGTGTGAGAGAAATTATTATGGAAGAAATGCCTGTTATTTTCTAATTCTATTTTACAGTATTTGGTGTCTTGCCTACATCGTAATATTTTTTGATACTATTTATCTACTTACCAATGTTTTTCAACTACTTGTTATTTTAAAATTTACTCTGATGCAGGTTGAAAGGTACCACAGATGTGGGGGTAGCATTACTTCCTGTGTTCCAGACTGGCAGTAGCACATGCCTCATATTTAATAAAATTGGAGCCAATTTTGGTTTTGTATTATTTTCTGTTTTCTTTAAAAAATGTCAACATAAAATTATATGTGAAAAAATCATTTTGAAATATTTTATATGTGAGTTATTTAAAAGAGGGCAGAAATCATTGTCTTCAACATACCATAGAGTGCAATGTAAATTAAGACAAAAATCAAATTGGAAGTTATATTTTAAAGGATAAATTATACAAGGGTTTGAAGAACCTTTTTTGGAAAATTGCTCACTTTCCCTCATATATGAAGTTTATTGGAGCTCCTGAAGGTACCTACCCTGCACCCAGAAGATTCACCAGGGCCACTTCTGCTCTGAGGCCTCTTACATGTCACGTGTCTCTGCATGCGTGTGCCCAACTATTAGATTACACAACAATTAAGACAATGCTTGTTTTCATACTCCTTGAAAACCAAATGGGCTGTGAATGTGTGACCTTAGTTGACATTTTCCTCAAAATCCATCATGCCAATCAGCAGATTTCATGGGACATCCATTCTTTGTAATTTGGGTCAAAATATATCTGCTCAAAGTTATACCCCTTATTTCAGATTGGAGATAAACAATAGACAAAGCCATTTAATTAAAGTGGGACTTCAAATTAGTACTGGGATATTTGTGTAGTTTACAAAGCTTGTTAAACCATATGGTCACATATGTCTATGTGAGAGCTTTCAAATGATAATCCTATTATGTACACATGTATTATATTAAACTATCACTTAGCTCTTCCAGTGACTATGATTATTTATCAAGTCCTTAATATCGGAAAATGCAGTACTATATGCCTAGACCTTAATACATTTCTAGGTGGTCTTCTTTTGTTAAACATAGACCATTTCAAAATTATAAAACAAAGAAAGATATTTTAATTATATTTCTTTTTTTTTAAATATTTATTTATTTTTTCTTAGTTCTCGGCGGACACAACATCTTCGTTTGTATGTGGTGCTGAGGATCGAACCCGGGCTGCACGCACGCTAGGCGAGCGCACTACCGCTTGAGCCACATCCCCAGCCCCTTAATTATATTTCTAATACCTGTTTTCCACGTAGGTCCTTGTGTACACAACAGTGTCCTTTGGTCTTGTGTGCCTGGTATCAGCATTGGAACTGCAATACAAACCATTTTACTTCATGTTGAAAGTGTATGTATAAGAATAATAAAAACAACAAGGCTATTACCCAATTCAATGCAAAAAGTAATGTTGTGTGTCTTTCTTCTAGACTATAATTGTGGAAATCATGTTAAAGTGCTACTAATTAAATTCTGCAAAATTTTATTATTTCTCCTATTTTGTTCTTAACTTCCACTGTGCTGACCTACTTTCAGAGTATTAGCATGAAAATCAGTCATTCAGTAAATCTGCTCAGAGCGGGAAGATTATTTTCAATATCTGTGCAATGTGTTTTAGTGTCTCTTTCCCTGATGTCCCATTCATATTTCCTACCCACAATTCTCCCCATAAACCTCAAATAAAAATGAATCATAATTTAACTATCATAACAGCATCTGATTTAATGAAGTATCTAGATCTATCTAAAGAATGACAACATTAAGGCTGGACAGGTAGCTCAGTGGCAGAGAGCTTGCTTAGCACCCCAAAGCCTTGAGTTCAATCCCCAGTATTGCAAAACAGAACAAAAACAACAAAACCCACTAATATCACAATTTCATGCTTTTTGTAATTATAGACTTCTTAAGGAAAAAATGCATTTTACAGTTCCTATCCCAATGTTCCAAGAAAAAAACCAAGTTGCTAATAACACTTCCAGGTAATGTTATATACATATAACCCCAGATAAAATTAGAAATGTCTTCATTTCAAAGGAAGGGTCAGAGGCCAACCTCAGTAACTTAGCAAGACCCCATCTCAAAATAAACAGTGAAAAGGGCTGGGGATGTAGCTCAATGACAAATCACCCCTGGGTTCAATTCCAGTACCAGAATAAACAAACAAACAAGAATAGTCCTGTTGCTTATTGTACAATCAATTAAATACCTGAAGCTGTCCTTGGTTTCATAGGAATAGGAAGTGCTTCTCGTAGACTCATTGTGCAAAGTTTTGGTGAATCCATTGACTTGGCCACCTAGCCTGAGAGAGTAAACATAGTGTACTTGTCACTTAAAATCAGTCACTTAAAAGTTTTTTGCTTTATTAAACTTCTGTTCCATTAACATTACTTTACCTACAATTAACATTACTTTACCTATGACTGTCTGATGTCTGCACAGATACACATAGAGTACACTCATTATTTCTCTCCCTCCAGAGAAACCAGACTTTAAGAATATCCACAAGCACATGCCACATTGTCTGCTGCTAGGACAGAATACCTTTTTTATCAAGGCTTGAAACCATCAGAAATAGATTCCTGCAACATTTTCACACCAGCAATGTCATTTTATAAAGCTTCCCATGGTACAACACATCTGAGAATTTATCAACTTAATGAAAATGATCCAGGGGTTGCTCTGAGACATTCCAGTTTCCATTTTGCTTTTAATGAAAGGCAACACTTTGAAGATGGCAGAAGAACTCTGACCTAGATATCTGCTAATCTAAAAATGTCACCACGTTTCACAGAGTGGAGACACATTTGCCTTTTCCTATGGAACAGAAGAAATTCTTAATGCAAGAATAGTGAACATTTTAGCTCTTTCTCTTCCTCCATGTTAGCAAACTCTGACACAGGAGAGACTTGAAAACCTACAGGAGGGTTCAGATCTTAATCAAGCCTTATCATTCTCAAACAGGCTGTTCTTTCCATTTTCAGAAAGCTCTTAAAGAAGAGGAGAACATTTGTTCACATATCATCTCTGACATACAGAAAATCACCTCTGGTTTTAAGGCAGCTGTTTCATGAACATATATGCCTAAGTTCAAATGATACTAAGTAGTGAAAATGTAGAATTAATAGTATTAGGTTTTTAACATGATTATTACAATATGTCACTCCAGGAATAGTAAAACTAACTTGGAACTGTTAAAAAATATTCAAATCATATGACACACAATAAAAAACCCACTTACAAAAAATTGATAGCTTCAAAGAACAAAGATTATCAGGGAGATTGAAATATGTCTGCGTTGTCCTCAGCAACATAAAATAAAAAATAAACAGTTTGCAAAATCCACAAACAGAAGAGGGAAAGGCTTTGAAAATAGTACTATTATGGACTATTGTAGTCCCTCCAATTCATATATTGAAGCCCTAACCTTCCATGTGACTGTGTTAGCTCTTCATTAACTCTTCTAATGAAACCTCATTTCATAAACAAGCCCAAATGAAATTGGTACACCTTTCAAATCATATTAAATAGGAAGTTTCTTAATTATACTTATTTATTTATTTTTTTTTCTGAGTAGAATTTTTTATTGTTAAGATACTTGTTACATAACATCAGTGTTTTTCTAAGTGGAAGTCATGGAGAAGATGCTGGCTTTTTGTTTTGTTCTAAAGGCACATGAAAGCAGGTTTTCTAGAGTTAACAATTTTGATAAGTGGAATTTTTATGCATTACAATTCCTATTACAAATATAGAGCACATTTTTTTCATATCTTTGGTTGTACACAAGGTAGAGTCATATCCTTCATATCTTCATAGATGTACTTAGGGTCATGATGACCATCGCATTCCACTGTCTTTCCTACCCCTATCCTCCCTTACTTTACCTCCCTCCCCTTTTCCCCTTTGCCCTATCTAGAGTTCATTTAATCCTTCCATCCTACCCCTCACAGCATATTATGAATCAGCATCCTTAAATCAGATAAATCATTTGGCATTTGGTTTTTTGGTATTGCATTATATTCTCCAGCTCCATCCATTTACCTGCAAATGCCAAGTTTTTATTCTCTTTTAATGCTGAATGATATTCCATGGTGTATATTTACCACATTTTCTTTATCCATTCATCTACTGAAGGGCATCTAGGGTGGTTCCATAGTTTAGGTATTTTGAATTGTGCTGCTTTAAACATTGATGTGGCTGTGTCCCTATAGTATGCTGTTTTTAAGTCCTTTGGGTATAGATTGAGGAGTGGGATAGCTGGGTCAAATGGTTCCATTCCCAGTTTTCCAAGGATTCTCCATACTGCTTTCCAGTTTGGCTGCACCAATTTGCAGTCCCAGAGTGCCTTTTCCCTCACATCCTCTATCTATAACCATACACAAAACTCAACTCAAAGTGGATCAAGGACCTAGGAATTAGACCAGAGACACTGCATCTATTAGAAGAAAAAGTAGGTCCAAATCTCCATCATGTAGGATTAGGCCCCAACTGCCTTAATAAGACTCCTATAGCACAAGAATTAATATCAAGAATCAATAAATGGGATGGATTCAAACTAAAAAGCTTCTTCTCAGCAAAAGAAACAATCAGTGAGGTGAATAGAGAGCCTACTAATTGGAAACAAATTCTTACCACACGCATGTCAGAGCACTAATTTCTAGAATAAAAAATTCAAAAATCTTAACATCAAAAAAATAAATAACCCACTTAATAAATAGGCCAAGGACCTGAAAAGACACTTCTCCAAAGAAGATATAAAATCAATCAACAAATATATGAAAAAATGTTCAACATCTCTAGCAATTAGAGAAATGCAAATCAAAACTACTCTGAGATTTCATCTCATTCCAGTCAGAATGGCAGCTATTAAGAATTATTTACTTTTTTTATTTCAAACCTCAATCACTTTCAAATAATATTTGAATGAGCTTGGTTAATTGTAAGTCACTCCTGTTCCCAAAATAGTGAATGGGTTTCCAGAATAAGCAGATCCTACTGAAAAATTATACTGCCTCATTCTATCAAAGACTTTCTTAGGATCATGATAAAAGATGGCAGAAGATGATTTGGACAATTAAGGGAAGAGAAAGAAACTGTCTGTACAGATTCAAGAGCCTTTTGTAGACATTATGGGGGAAAAAAAGTGAGTCAGCTTTTTCCCAAGCTTTTCCACTGTCTGCAGAAAATATTATTTTTTAATATTTGAATGACAATTATTAAATTGTCACACACATACACCACTACCACCAACACACTAGGAAAGTAAAAAATGCCATAGGAAGGTAAATTTTAAAAAAAGTAATATATTATATTTTTAGGCTTTTTTCACATTTAGGGAAAAAACTGCTAAACATGAAAATTTATTAATTCCTTTCCAATTTAAACATTGATATTAACAATGAAATAATGCTTCTATCCTAATTTTCCTTATAGTGGCAAATGAAGCATTATAGTTTTAAAGCCCTTATACTTTGTGGTGTAAAGAAATTTCAAAATTAGGTCCTGTTTTGTGGCTGTGAGCAATTTGTGCATTTTTTAGCACAAGGTATCCAAGGAAAAGATTTTCAGAGTGTGCTCTGCATCTCTGAAGACCTACCAAGCAACAGTAAGTAAAAATAAATCTTCACAGACCACATAAAGAGCTTTGAATTTCCATGACGCCTTTTACACCAAGCAACGGAACAGCAGGCCTAAGTCAGAAAGTCTAACAGAATTAGAATTTTGTTAATTTTTTTGTATCAGCTATTAAGCAACTGGTACCATAATTTTTTTTGTATTTAGATAGTCTTTATTTTTAAAAACAATAATACAATCAAGTCCCCAGAAAATCTTCTAAGATTACACACTTCACACAGGGGCAAACTCATAATAAAGAAAGTAAATTATAATGAACCTTACCTTCCATTCTTTTTTTCAGACACATGAGAATTTTCTTCAATTAAATTTTCTTGGTCCTGGTCTCTAGTTACAACACAATTTTGGAAAATAAGCACATATTAGACTTAAAAAATTAAACCTTAGTACATAATGTTAGACACAGTGATTTGTGGTCTATAAAGTGTATGGAAGATCAGAAATTGGATGTTGAGCTATTTGGCCCAACTACCAGTGAATCAAATATGAAAGCACAGGTTGGGTGGAACCCCATGGTAGAGTACTTGTTTGCAGGCAGAGCATCTGGGTTCAACCCCAGGAATGAAAGAAAGAGAAAGCAGGCAAGAAAGGATAAAGAAAAGAAAGTGTGAATTACATTGTGAGAGAAAAGTAAAAAAAAAAAATTATGTTTTTTTGGAAGGTTTGGGAAGTCTTGTCTGAAAAGACACCATTGATTTATATTCACAGTCAGCTAACATTTAATGAGCACTAAGTTTGTATCACAAAGTTCTAACTGTGTATTTTTACATGATCTCTTTCAGATCTCACAAAACCATATAGGACGGCATCTAGGACTCAGAAAGACTGAATTTTCTAAGACCGATAAACTAATTTATGGAAAGTCAAGACTTAAGGCCATGTCACCTGCCCACCTAAAATCGACTCTTGAATTTTTATTGGAGTCTTTCATTCAGACTTCTGGAATAATCAAAACATAAGACAATAACCCAAAATGTTAGTCAATAATTTATGATGAGAAGGATAAATGGAGTGATTGGATTCTTAAACCTTGAGCTCCATTAATGATTTCACAAGTTTTCATGAGATACAATGTCCTCTGATATGTTAGCTGCATGTCAGCTATTTATATATTTATAACATTGACAATTCCTGAGGTGTGTGTGTTTTCATGAGTTTGGAAAAGGCTTTGTCTGTCATGAACTCTACTGAGCAGGAGCATTGCTAAGGAGTCAGATCAAGAAGGTTCATCTCTTCCCTTTCTTCCCTGGGCAAATTAGTCAACTTTTTAAGCTTCATTTTGTAAAGGAAGTTACTAATATCCAATCTCTCAAGTCATGATGAAAAAAAATAAAACTTAGGGCACAGTGAGCACACTTGTGGGTGAATTGAATAGGCTTACATAAATTAGAACTAATGGAAGAAAAGAGATGCAGGAGCACTACTGATTCACAGTTTTGAGGGACTACATTTTAATTGTTATTTGTATCCTAAATTTTCACATCTTTGGAATTAATTCCAGTTCTTAAAATTGTCCTTGCCATGCCCTGAGTTTAACTAAAGTTGTAATACATGGAATGAATATATAGACTTGTACTCACAAAATTAATCTTGATAAGGACAAAGAAGACTATAAACATTCTCATCTTTATGTGGAGTGAGATTTAATACTCTTTACATAACATTCAAGTCATCAGTAATTGATAGACGATGGAAATTAGGCACTATTGAATAGCCACACTTAAACCTTATTTTTAAAATACTAGCTGATGCTTCTCAAAATGCAAAAATTTAGGGCAAATTACTTTTTAATGTGAATTACAGTAGAAATATTCCAATTTGTGTATGTAAAAAGTATGATAGTTCAGAGGCAGCCCAGAAGTATCAAAATCACTAGGTTTTTTGATATGAATGATATCAAATTCTAAACTGAATTTCTGTTGAAAGACAATAGAAAGAATCAGATATAACTTTCCTATGTCTATACGTGAATACACTACCAGTACAACTCCACATTACGTACAAACACAAGAATGGGAAGTTATACTTCATGTATGCATAATATGTCAAAATATATTCTATGGTCATCTAAAAAGAACAAATTTTAAAAATGAAAAAAAAAATTCTAAATTGAACTTCTCAACTTGACAGCTAAACCTGTGTAAGGTGATCTCCCAGCTCACCTCCTGAAAATTTAGAAATGGAGACAGAAGGCTTTGGGTTTTCCTATCCCCACCATAGTCTTCATCAATTTCTGGAGCTTCCTTCTTGGTATCAGGGGCTGCTGTACTACCTTAATGGCCTTAGACATTAAGTGATCCTTCCCTTAATGTTTCGAATAATACTTCGCTAAATACTTGGGAATGAAGGAATAAAATTAAATGGAGTATCCATCATCCAGTTTCCTATAACAACAAACTGGGATGAATGGCAGCAGTACATGGGAAAGATCACCAGGACACATGAATCTTGGAAAATCAGAATTTTGTCCTGGAAAGTCATTCTCCCTCTGCTGCCAACACTGGAAAAACTTTGCACTACGTTTAAGGCAGCTGATCACTTTTATTACAACTTGAGGGTAGGTCTCACATGATCTTACACAGAGTAGTTTTTCCATAAATACGTGAAGACGAAAGGTAAAGATGGCCATCTACAAGCCAAAGAGAGAGGCCTGGAACAGATTCTTCCCTCTTGGCCTAAGCAGCACTAACCCCGCTGACAGCTTCATCTCAGACTTCTAGCCTCCAAAGCCAGACAAAGTCAATTTCTATCTTTCAGCCCATCCAGTCTGTGGTCCTTTGTAAGTGCAGTCCTAACAAATGAATTCAGACTTCTTCTCCCTCACAAGGTGATTACTTCTAATTTCTCAGCTTGATGGTGGACATTTTCCATTCCTCTGCCACTGTCCACTCAAGATTGCTGCAGATACTGCACCTTTGCTCTGTGTACACCTCTCACTCAACTCTTTCGGGCCATGGCTTCTTTTAAGAGGGAGAAAAAAAAAATGAATTTGAACTTCAGGAAGAAGGGGAAGCCAGAATCTTACAAATCCAACAACTAAACTAGACAAAAACTGGAGCCCACGTAAGCCTTCGAAGAAGCATGCTCCCAAAGTGGTGTGAATCAACAAACCACATTGTTAGTGGCTTCATAGAATTTTTCTTTTTTCTTGTTTCATTAAATACTACATATTAAGTTTGGTTGAGTGGGCTATAAAATTTTAAGCTGAATGAGCTATTACTAATATTGAAAGCAAACATTTATTCCTGATGATGGAAAGCACCAAATGAGCCAGCATGGTAACATACAACTGAGTCCCAGCAACTTGGGAGGCGGGGGAGGGAGGATTACATGTTTAAGGCTTAGCAAGACCCTGTCTCCAAATAAAAAGGGCTGGAGGTGTAGCTCAGTGGTAAATCCCCAGTCCTCTCCACACATACACACAAAGCACAAAATGTATATTTACCGTGCTTATTCACTCTCTTGGTATCATGAGCTAAATCAGAAGATCTAATAAAGTTCAGACTACCCATATACTTCCCAAGTCAAAGGATGTGAAAATAATTTTTGGTTTTTTAATTAACACCACATCTATTGCATGACGTCTTTTACACTATAGTGAAAGATGAAGAACTGTGAGTCAAAGCATGAAAAATAGATTTTATAGAAGTTCAAGCCAAACGCTGCAGGCTTGAGCAGCAAAGGGATTCCAAATGCTTCCCGTTGTAATTGTAGCAAAAGGAAGACCTTATAGTTTACAAGCAGTTAAATTAATTTCAAGGAAATCATTAATTCTTTATAGATTCATAGAATTGCTAAAGAACAAATTATTAATCATTGCAACCAGTAATAATTTTTTAAATGTGGATTTCAAACATTGGCGAGAAAATAGGAGTCATCTATGGGGCAAAGCCACAGGTGATTTATTTTCCTCTGCCACATTAAGTAGAATAGTTACTGAGCAGGGGAAATGGAGATTCTGGGGACCAAGAAATTATGTCTCTTGCTATAGACATTTCCTAGGATAAGTTTTGATGTGATAAAATTATTACTTCACTTCTAACTGTTCTTCTCTCGTATGAGTGTAGGAGGTATTTATTAATAGGTGGCAATATGCTTCTCTCTATAAGAGCTAACTTAATTTGCTTTTGCAGAGTATCATACACACTTAAAAAATTAAGAGTCTTCATATAAAACTTTTACTATGGTATTTCTTTTATGCCAGGAACTAAATCTTAGGCATTGGACTATAGTTTAAAAGGAATTTTTGTCTCCCTGAAAGGAATATAGAATACAAAGAAGTAACTAGTATAATTCTCAATTTATTGACATAGTAAAATGAGTCTAGCTTTACATGTTTTTACATTTTTTTCAACAAAGATGTCTTATTAAAGAAATTAAGAGATCTATAGAGAAGTTGGACAATTTAGGTATTTTAAATATAAGATATAATTTCTAACTTCAGTGGCTCTTGTTCACCAACATTCACTGAGATTATTGTGAACAACTGGGCTTTTGAGTGCACACCTATAATCCCAGATACCTGGGGGCAGGGGCACAAGGCTGGAGAATTTCAAATTCAAGGCCAACCTCAGCAATCTAGTGAGGTCCTGTCTCAAAAGGTTTTTTCTAGTTGGACTATCATAAAGCACTGATTAATTTGAGGTTTAGTCATTAATGCACAGAATATTTAACCTCATATGTGCCAGATACTGTGCCACTGTGCTAAACAGTATAAAGAATAAACAAGACGGATCCAGTCCTTGACACTAATGAGCTTATAGGCAGAGAGAGAGAGGATTAAATAACAATTCTCTCTAAGGGACAAATGTTAGGGGACAGGAAGGACAGAGCTTGAGAATATCTAGAGGATGATGCACACATGGTGGGTAGGGCTTTCCAGAACCTGAGTGAGAGACACCTACACTGGTACCTGAAGGGTAAGCAGAAGTTATCCAGGCAATAACATGGAAGGAGGAGTGAAGAGCAGTCCAGTGAGAGGCTGGTGGACAGAGTTTACTTGTAAGTGGGAAGGAACAGGAGTTGGGGTGGGAAAGCCTGCAGAGGCCAGATCATGATGGGCTTTGAAAACCAGGTTAAGCGGCAGGGTCATGACCTATTGGCAACAGGAAGCCGCTGACGGATTTTAATTAGAAAAACAGGATCAGATTTGGGTTTTAAGAAGATCAGCTACAGTGATTGAAGGACATAAGTAAGACTGGCAGCAGAGGAACCCTTAGGAGACGGGACAGCAGTCTGGACGACAGCAGTCCTGGGGTCATTTCCTGAAATGATGAGGAGAAGCACCAAAGTGATTGGTTGATGGATGATGGGAAGTGAAGCAAGAGTCGAGGATTTCCCCGGGTTTATGTCTTGAACAGAAATAGGAGAAACAACCAGTAGGAAGACAGGAAGGAACTTTTCTATTGCTGGAAAACTAAAAACTTGGAGGTACATGTTAACAAGTAGCCCTTAAAAAGATGAAAGTATAAAATCACAAATAGAACTTATTTTTTATTTTCTGCTTTACGTGAATGAATGCCTTTTCTCACCGGGAAGCCTTAGATGAACAGGTGTGCTTTTCTATATTCATTCGGGAGCAAAAATTCGGTTTTAATAATTAGTCTAACAGTTTATAGGCTACAGATAACTGAAGATCTCTCAAATGTTGGTTCATGTTGCTGCTAAAAGTCAGGCAATTTCTCACTGAATAAATAAAAATTCTGTGCACATCTGCATTTGTTCTGGTTGTTGTGTTCCAAGAAGCAGTTCAGGGATGCCTGCTTACGTTCTGATAGATGATTGAAGTTTATTCAGCCCCTAACTGTGAATTAAATATACAGCTGCAGGAGATGTCAGCAAAGTCACATAAAAGGATTCTGATTCACTGCTGTTATACTATTAAATAATCAGTGCTTGTGTCTCAGTGAATTGATGTAAAAGTGCCTTGTGGCTGTTCTTCCTACCAGGAGGTGCTTTAAAATGCCCTTTTTTTCTCTACCTGCATTAAAATCAAGAGGGCAGCATGGCTGCAATATAGATAGATACAGGTGGCCATATCAACTGAATGAAGTCACTCTTTTCAAAGAGTTCAGTATTTCCCATTTATCTGCTCTGTAACGATTCTTGGAATTCCTGGCTGATTATCATCAAATCTGTGTGCGACCAAAGAATGATCAGGCACAAGTCCTTCTTGTGGACCAAGATGCCATCTTAAAAGATCATGATAATGAATTTTTCAATTTCCTTTTTGTAGTCATCATACTTGTGGGAAGAAAATGTCCTGTTTCCATGTATGTTTGTTTAGGAGTTGTTGAAATACAACTTTTTGTAAAATCAGTCTCTTGCAAGTAAAGGAAAAGCAAATGCTATGTTGCTATTGTCAACATAGCACACTTGCCAGAGAGGCAGAGGCAGGGGAGAGGAGAGCAGCAGAGAAAAGAGAACAGGGGGTGGGAGTGGGGGAAGGGGCGGGGCAGAGAGAAGTAGAGAGAGGGAAAAAAATTTTTCCATTTTTAATTATTGTACAATATGATTATTAAATCTAACTATTTCCAACATGATTGGTAACCTTCTAGGACTATTTCTAATGTAAAGAAAAGTCTACCCTAACCAATACCACTATAAAGAAATGGTTCTATTTAAATAATTTGTTTCCATATAATTATCAGTGGCAAGACCTGAATCACAAGTTTCTTGTTATTTCAGCCAGTAAAACATTTCCATTTAAGGACTAGGGATGTAACTGAGTGAGAGAGTGCTCACCTAGCATGCTCAGGCCCTAGGTTCAATTCCCCAGATCCATAAAAATTATAAAATTTAAAAAATTTAAAAAGCCCTTTAACTAAGTGTAGGGAAAACAGGGGAATAGAGATATGAAAGGTTGAAAGAAGAGAGTCGGTGGGCATTTAAACACAGATCTTCTGTTCTCCCTCTAGGTAGTGACGTCAGACACAGTTAGATGGAGGTGTTTTCTTTCTTGAGAGGGCTGCTAAGTATCTTTGAGTTCTAGTATCCTCTTCCACAAAATACTAGACTATTTCTCATGAGGTGTTGTTGTAAGGACTAAATGTATATAAATTGCAAGTCACAGGGGCTCTGCAAGTACTCTAAGCAGCAATTGCTCTTCCTCTGCCTTCTGCCTTCCAAGACCCAAGACCCCAGTGATAAAAACACAGAAACAGAAAGAGAAAAATGAAGCGCTGACGTAGAAAAGCTTAAAAGGCCAATTAGTGTGTTACATTGCCCTTTTCTCTGACTGGACTCAAAGTACTTTTTCATAAATAATTTATTGTCTTCATCTCAGAATGTTGGGCTATGATTCCCAGCTATTATTTATTATGATAAAATATCAAGTCAGCAGAATGTTTTGAACTTCCAATACAGTATACACAGGTGAACCATCTATACTTTATTATATACTAATAAAGCACCTTGAGTGGAAGACATGATATAAAAATAGCAAACTCAAGGTGAAAGTTCAAGATTAAAATCTGCTGTGATGTTTGGCAAGCCTAGACAAATTGTAGATCTAAGCTTCTAAAGACCCTAAATTCCTTTTCCAAATTGGTTCAACTTCAAAAATATTTTTCTTTTATTTAATTTTATTCACTTTTCATTTCAGTCTTGAAACCCTGCTTCCTGTAGACAACAAATATTAAGTTGTTAGTGCAAAGAAGCACGGAACTGATTCTAAAGTAGTTCAATTGATTCCAGAAGAGTGAGTGTTTCCTTGTAGACAGGATACACGTGGGCTATAAATGCATCCTCATTTGTAACACCAAAGAAAAATAAAAGCCTTCTTCAAAAAAGAAAGAAAATCCCTACCCTAGATAGAACCTTGGGAATATGTCAAAATAATCAGGCAAGGCCATTTACCGATTAGAGTTCTCCAGAGCTGAAGGTTTCACATTAATAAGATGATCCAGGTCTTGGCTATTTAAAGAGACAAAGAAAAATTCAGGTTAGTGAAATGTTTTGCAGGTTGAAATCAATAAAGCCATGATACAAATCCACATCATCCAGGGACAACAGAGAGATCAAAATGGGATTAACTGCTTTTATTTGAGTACCTCTGATTGTTTCTGATTACTACAGGATTCACTTTGATGAAGTTATCCAGATCTTGGTTTCTTTAAATTAAAAAAAAAAAAGGTAAAGAGAGCATTTAGTGATAAAGTTATTTTTTTCCAACAATTAAAATATATTTTATTAGTGCATTTAAAAAATCGTTTTTAGTTTGTAGATGGATACAATACCTTTACTTTGTTTATTTATTTTTATATGGTGTTGAGGATCAAACCCAGTGCCTCACACATGCTAGCAAGAACTTTACCACTGAGCTACAACCTCAGCCCCTATTAGTGCATTTTAATTACACAGAATAATGTAAACAATGTGCTTCATCATATTAAAAGTAAATCAAAGAAACATCAGAAAATAACAATGTGTGAAAATTATTTGTATTTAAGTGAACTTTAAAATATAGTTATGATACATGCAATTAGAAACTTAAATATCAGGTGAAATTCAGTGATTGTTAGTTTTTAGTATGACTTTGTGTGTGTTATTATAATTACTTTACCATTTTAAGCTATTAAATGACTGACCAAGAAGAACACAAGCAGATGCTATCATACATAACAACTCAGATTAAATTATTTAAAATCAAACATGACAAAATGTTACAAATGAAAGTGATATAGAGTTGTTTTTTTTTTTTTTGGTAAAATTGTTAAGGTTATAAATCTGCTTGAAATTATAATAAAACAAAATACTCTTGACCAAAGTACATTTAAAATAAAAATGTATTCTATTACCTTTGGTTGTTTGTGAGAATTTCGGGATTCACTTTGATGAGCTTATCAAGATCTTGATTTCTTTAAGGGGGAAAAAAAAGATGAAGCAGCTTGGGTTAGAGATAATAGGATTTCAGGTCATTGTGAATGGAGGAGAGGATGACAGAGTGAGACATGGTCTTTTGATGTAGAACCTCCATGCAATGAGTCTTCTAACCCATCCAGAGGAGGAAGAATTATGCTGTGAGGGAAGGAAACTTACTCTGACTTCTTACACTTCACTGCAGAAGCACATCTATCTACAAGGATGTGCAGGCGAGGTACGTCCACAGCCAACACCCAGTGACTGACAATTTGTCACTCCAGAAGACTTCTACAATATTAAGAACTGATTCTAATGCCTTTGCCATTTCTTAAATTATATTGTAACTAAGGGTATCAATTCTTTGAAACAATAAGGTCTAAAACAGGTTTTATTCCTTATTCTTAACATAACTTTTTTTCCTTCTATTTTATTATTATTATTACTGTTATCATTATTATTTAGTGCTGAGGATGGAAGTGAGGCTCTTTACCATGCTAGGCAAGTATTCTACCACAGTAGTATGCTTCCTGCCCTTTTCTTTCCTCTATGACGACTAAAAACCTGAATTGAATTTAATTATTCATAGTTAAATTAGATACATCCTCTGAAAGTTGTTCACTCCCCATGGTACCAATTTCTTTTTTCAGCAAGAAATAGTATTTCCTCCCCTATGGTCTGTTCTCAGCCATTGCCTTGATATAACTCTAGTTTTAAGGACTACAAAGTGGTGATTATTTTCAGTGTCCCTCTAAACCCTTTTTTAATATATATTCAGAGAAATGCACGGCAAAGGCCTGGCAAGAGATTGCACAAGGCTGATAACCCCTGCATCCCCTTCCATCTGAGACAGCAACCAGTCTGTACCCATCTCCTGCAATCCTTTTTTCTTATCTAAAAACAAAATGCATTTTACTCAACAAAAAGATTGATGGGGTGGGGGGCGGCACTGGGGTTGTGGCTCAATGGTACAGGGCTCACCTAGCACGTGCAAGGCACTGGGTTCAATCCTCAGCACTAAATATAAATAAATAAAGAAATAAAGGTATAAAAAAATTGATGCAAGGTTACAAACGGAAAGTGCGTCATTTAGAGATGAATCCTTAAAAAGGCCTAGGGTCTACGTTCCCCTCCCCAGCCTCAATCTTTCCATGGAATGTGCTTCTCAGCTCATGACTCCATTCTGGAGATCTCTTCTGGTTCTCACATCTCCACAGTGGATGGAAAGTCCCTATCTGGACTTTTTTTGAATTAGCCTCTATATAATATACAAAATTAAAGATTATCTATTGGTATCTGCAAACATCATTAAAAGAATGATTGCCGAATGAGAACTAGCCCAAACATAATTTCTTCATATAAATTGATAGAAAAATATGTTATAAAAAGTACTGTGAGGATTAAGTGAGCTAGTAAAGATAAAAAAAAAGTGTCATAAAACAAAACTGTGCCATAAAAAAAAACAACTATGCCATAAAAACAAAGCTTAAAATTCGGTTAACTTCAAAATGTAAAAGAAAAAACTAACAAGGAATAAAACTTTGTAGAGGGGACAGTATGTTCAAAAGCCTTTTTGTACATATAAAATTAATCCCAATATATTTTAGTATAACTACATATAATACTCCTTAGCATAATTAAGAAGAGGGAGCATAGAAAATGCAAAAACAAACACAGGGGCTTCCATTTACACTTGTTCTGCTAAGCACAGAAGATTTGATCATCTATCATTCTAGATAAGAAATATTTAATATTTTATATTAATATTTATGTGCATGTAAATAGTATTTATATTTATATGAATAATATTTACATTAATATTACCAATTAATATTTTATAGATTACTATTTTGTAAAAACCAATAAGAAATGCATTTTCTTATTGGTCTTATTTCTTATTTTCTTATTGGCTGTATTTATATTACAGCCCAATACTCTCTCTTTTCCAGACAGACACGAACAGAATCACATATGGAAAATATGTGAATTACACAAAATAATACCCTACTCGATTAGAATTCTCACATTTTCTATTTGATTAAGCTTATTCAATTGAAGAGGTGAGGCTGATTATTACTCACTAAAATAACTACAACATCCTTGAATGAATGGTGACCCATGATTTGAGAAACTCTAGCTTAGAAAACAGATGTTAAGTCCTACTACTACTTCAACAAAAGGCAATGCCATGTGTTAATAAAATCAGGATCTTAGTAATAATGCTGAACTGTCTTGGTTGACAGCATAGGCAATTTATCTCAATGAATTGAAAACAACAAAATATTGACTTTTTTTCTTGACCTGAGTCCTGATAAAAAAGGAATCTAATATCTAAATTTTATCCAGGGAATATGTAACATCTTTCCTACTCAAGTTACTGCTTTCATTAATTTTGCTTTCAGGGTGTGGCAAAGAATGCATTCTAATGCATTAGAGCTAGTATTGTGACTTCTGAAGGTTTAAATGCTGTAAGACGTTTTGCATACTGTGCCATTGTCATTCATGAAGTAATTCTTCACATGACACTGTGAAAACAGTAGAGGGCACATCCTGGTTGTCCCACAATAAGAGCAGCAATCCTATCTGTTCGTCTCCACTATTTCCTGAGGTGTTTAATTAACTTTCATTTACTTCAAGATCAAACTCGGGTGCTGTGGTTGTAAAGATCAGAGTTGGGCTGAGAGTTATAAGAACTCCTAGGAGATGATGGGATTTTTGCTCTCTGGCCTCAGTATTCTCATTTCTATATGAGGAGCTTGGATTGGATAATCTCTAAGGCTCTGCTCATCACTGGCTTCTATTCCAGGACTCCATGAATATGAATTTTACTTCCTATCGTGTTTATTATATCCTCTTTTAATGCTTCTTTTTTCTTTTTAAATGCAATTCACTGACAATATATTCTATATTCAGCAAGCAGTACATGAGTGCTCTGAAATGTAATATATTAAACTGACAACCTATTATTGTCTTGGAGTAACATCTCTGTGCCCCTGGTACATAATTAGCTTTAATCTATGTTAATTGCCTGCTGTTAATAAGATTGAGTATGACTACTGAATTCTCTTTTTGGTGTCCACAGCCTATAATTATACCTAATGTGCAACTAATGATACCTAGTCTTAAATTGTGAACCCAGTAGGTGTTCGGTAATTATTCACTGCTTAGGAGATCACAGAACTACTATCAGTCTTACACTGATTTTCTCTGTGACCCTGGTCAAATCACTTAACCTTTCCATGTCCTAATTTCCTCTTTGACAAAATGAGCAATTTCAGCTGGAACAGTGGTTTTCAAAATTGTTCAAATTAACGAGGCTAGGATTCTCTGAGGTTTCTTTCTTCTTTTTTTTTTTTAAAGGTAACAACAAAACTTAAAAAGGAAATCATGAAAATATTTCTAAGATTTCTAAGAGTAAGGTGTAATGATGATGTGAAAATTTTCATATAATCAGGAACAAAAAGAGAATTTCATTATCTTAGAGAGACTACTTACAAAATTACCAAATTTTTGGTCCACCAAACCCTGTAAAGATCAATGAACCTCAAAGTTCTGGTGTTGCCCAGGAAACACTTCCAAAAGGATGTAAATGATACTACCAATGAGTCTAATGAAGCTTATAGGTCTATTTTTTAAATTAACTATCACTAAGAATTTAAATTCTAGAGACAAAAGTATTAATATCAATGCCACACAAAAACAAAACAAAACAGCTCTTGGACTGGCTCTGTTCCTAGCACCTCCTTCTCCAATCATTCCCTTCAACTGCTTTATACTTGAGGCTGAGGAAAGAGATGGGGCCACCATTCATTGTCATCAGCAGCCTCTTTCTTGCAATTAACAAATTCTGTTGTTAACAACTAGGTTTCCAGGGACATATAAAAACTGTGATGATATTTCAAGATCTATATCTAATTTGCCCATAGAATGATTATGTCATTTATATTCACACTGTGCTTAGTTATAAAGAAGGAAAACCAAACAAGTAAATAATATTCTTCTCTTACCCAGAGGTGCTTTGGACAGCTTTGGGGTTTACATTAATAAGTTCATCAAGACCTTGTTCACTAAAAAACAAAATAAAATAAAGTTCAGAGCCAATAAGAAATCAGCAAGTATAATGACTGGTGGGTTTTTTAAAAAAATTAATTTTTATTTTTTTTAACAATTATAAATTATTCAATGGAAACTAAAATCTAAAAAGTAATAAGTTTATTGAGTTTCTACTTTCAATACACAGTTGCTGTTTTCTAATACTCAGAGCAACTCACTGAGGTAGACACTATCATACCCTATGAAGAAATTGAGTTTCACAAAGACACTTCCTGGGGCTATATACCTAAGCAGTGGCTGAGGGTGACCCAAACATAAATTGTAACAAATTTCCACCCTCCTGCACCCTAAGAGGCTTCCTCTCTTATATTCATGGCAATTCCTTCCATCTGCACAATGTTTTCACCATTATCTTCAAAATAATTTTATAAAAAATGGTTTGAATTTTCTCTGTTATACATTTATTAACTTTTGCTCCAATGTGTAACAGTCTTAATTTCTTTCTTAATATCTCTCTCTCTCTCTCTCTCTCTCTCTCTCTCTCTCTCTCTCTCTCTCTTGTACTGGGTATTGAAATCAGGGGCATTTAATCATCAGCCTTTGTTTTTTTTGAGACAGAGTTTTGCTAAATTGCTGAGGCTGGTTTTGAACTCTTAATCCTCCTGTCTCAGCCTCCTCCAGCGCAGCTAGGATTACAATCATGTGACTGTAACAGGTTTTAATTTCTCAAGAACAGAAGAAATTCAATGTCATGCAAAAATATTATTTTCAAGTGTAAGAGTGTTATATTCCCACTTTTTTCAACCAAGTCATTTAAAAATTAATTCCTGGGCTGGGATTGTGGCTCAGCAGTATTCACCTCGAACGGGTGGACCCGGGTTCTATCCTCAGCACCACATAAAAATAAAGGCATTAAAAATTAATTCCTGGGCGGCAGAGGCCTACGCCGCGGAGGCGCATACCGCTGGGACCCGGACCTGCATCCAGTCGCTGCGGGTGTCGGCGGAGCCGCTTTCCCTTCATGCCTCGCCCTGGGACGCGGTCCTGAGCTTGCTGGCTGCAGGGTATTCCTAGCCTTATAAAATGAGTTAAGAAGTATTCCCGGAGATCCAACATGGCGGCCGGCGTGGAGAGATCAAGTCTCTGACCTCTTCAGCTGTGCGGGCATAGGGAGTCGTGGGCATAGGGAGTCGTAAACTGTCTAAATGCTGTTTGCTCAGGATCACTAGGCAATGCTGAGCTGACATGGATCTGGGGCGAACAGTTTGGGCCTCTCAGAACACACACTGAGCCCGGATCAGCTGCATTCAAGCTCCGATTCGCCTGCTTCTCGTGACTCAGCACTAAGGATCCCGCTGAAATAACTGGTCGGCCCTCCTGAACTTACAGAGGTAAAAGCCAACCGAGCCTTTATAGGCAGTGGCCACAGGATTGAAACGGGACTTGGGAGAGACAATCAGGACCCACCCGTTGCATTGGTCACCTGGCAAAGGGAACAAACGGTCACCATTTGCATGGATACCACCATGGCAGAGAACTGACGTCAAGGGCAGAGGAGATAACTTCATTGAAACCAGCAGTGACAGTGACTTCTTCCCTTCCCTTCTAATACCTTTCCTCCCAAGCATCAAATAAATTTATAGGAGTAAACAGTAACTCAGCAGTCAAACAGAACAAGAAGTAACATGAGCAGCATAAAAAAGCAAGGAAGAAAAGGAGTACAAACAATGTAGGACAGCCTAAATATTCAGGGGGACCTAGAGTCATCAGAATAATGGCCATATAAAGAACTCAAGGAACACCTTAGACAGATGGAATGGAACCTTATAGAGGATATGAGACAGCAAATTCAAACAGTGAAAGAACACATTGAAAATGAATTACATAAACAGATAAAAGAAGAAGTTAAGCATCTTCATCAGGAGATAGAGATTATAAAAAAAAATCAAACAATAATTCTAGAAATGAAGGAAATGATAAATCAAATTAAAAACTCAATTGAGAGTATCACAAACAGAGTGGAGCAAGTAGAAACCAGAACGTCAGATAATGAAGACAAAATATATCATCTTGAAAAGAGTCTAGCCAACTCAGAAAGGCTGGTAAAAAAATCACGAGAAAAATATCCAAGAGATATGGGATAACATAAAAAAAACAAACTTATGAGTCATCGGGATAGAGGAAGGTACAGAGATTCAAACCAAAGGAATGAGTAACATGCTGAATGAAATAATTACAGAAAACTTTCCAGAAATAAAAAAGGAAACGGATATACAAATTGTAGATGCATACAGGACACCGAGCACACAAAATCACAATAGACCAATGCCAAGACACACTGTTATGAAGATAGCCAATATACAGAACAAAGAGAAAATATTAAAAGCTACAAGAGAAAGGAGACAGATTAAATTCAGGGGTAAACCAATAAGGTTAACAACGGATTTTTTATCACAGATGCTGAAAGCGAGAAGATCCTGGAACAACATATTTCAAACACTGAAAGACAATGGATGCCAACCAAGAATTCTGTATCCAGCAAAATTAAGCTTCAGGTACAACAACGAAATAAAAATCTTTCATGATAAACAAAAGCTAAAAGAATTTGCAGCCAGAAAACCAGCAATGCAAAGCGTCTTGAGCAAAACAGTACACGAGGAAGAAATGAAAAACAACAACCAAAACCATCACTGGGAAGTGCCTCAGTAATGACAGAGGGCGGGGGGGGGGGAAAGCTAATCATGGAGAAACAAACTAAATTGAAAAAAAAAAGATAAATAATCAAACATGTCTGGCAGTACAAACCATATATCAATAGTAACTCTAAATGTTAATGGCTTAAACTCTCCAATAAAGCAACATAGGCTGGAAACATGGATTAAAAAAACAAATCCAACAATATGTTGCCTCCAGGAGACACATCTGATTGGAAAAGACATACACAGGCTGAAGGTGAAAGGTTGGGAAAAATATACCATGCACATGGTCCTTGTAAGCAAGCAGGGGTGGCCATCCTCATATCGAATAAAATCGACTTCAAGACTAAGTTAATCAAAAGGGATAAAGAAAGACATTATATACTGTTAAAAGGAATCATTCACCAACAAGACATAACAATTATCAATATTTATGCACCAAATAATGGTGCTGCGACATTCATAAAACAAATTCTCCTCAAATAGACCACAACACAATAATTATGGGTGACTTCAACACACCTCTCTCACCATTGGACAGATCCTCCAAACAAAAGTTGAATAAAGAAACTATAGAACTCAATATCAATAACCTAGACTTAACTGACATATATAGAATATATCAACCATCATCAAGTGAATATACTTTTTTCTCAGCATCACATGGATCCTTCTCAAAAATAGACCATATATTATGCCATAGGGTAACCCTCAGTAAATATAAAGGGGTGGAGATAATACCATGCATTTTATCTGATCATAATGGAATGAAACTGGAAATCAATGATAAAAGAAGGAAGGAAAAATCATGCATCACATGGAAAATGAACAATATGTTACTGAATGATCAATGGGTTACAGAAGACATAAAGGAGGAAATCAAAAAACTCTTAGAGATAAATGAAAATACAGACACAACATATAGGAATCTATTGCACACAATGAAAACAGTTTTAAGAGGGAAATTCATTGCCTGGAGATCATTCCTCAAAAAAAGGAAAAACCAACAAATAAATGAGCTCACACTTCATCTCAAAGCCCTAGAAAAGGAAGAGCAAAACAACAGCAAATGTAGCAGAAGGCAAGAAATAATTAAAATCAGAGTGGAAATCAACAAAATTGAAACAAAAGAAACTATTGAAAAAATTAACAAAACTAAAAGTTGATTCTTCGAAAAATAAATAAGATCGACAGACCCTTAGCCATGCTAACGAAGAGAAGAAGAGAGAGAACTCAAATTACTAACATACGGGATGAAAAAGGCAATATCACAACAGATGCTACAGAAATACAGAAGACAATTAGAAATTATTTTGAAAACCTATATTCCAATAAAATAGAAGATAGTGAAGACATCGATAAATTTCTTAAGTCATATGATTTGCCCAGACTGAGTCAGGAGGATACACACAATTTAAACAGACCAATATCAATGGATAAAATAGAAGAAGCAATCAAAAGACTACCAACCAAGAAAAGCCCAGGACCGGATGGGTATACAGTGGAGTTTTACAAAACCTTTAAAGAAGAATTAATACCAATACTTTTCAAGTTATTTCAGGAGACAGAAAAAGAAGGAGCTCTGCCAAATTCATTCTATGAGGCCAACATCACCCTGATTCCGAAATCAGACAAAGACACCTCAAAGAAAGAAAACTACAGACCAATATCTCTGATGAACCTAGATGCAAAAATCCTCAATAAAATTTTGGCGAATCGGATTCAAAAACATATCGAAAAAAATTGTGCACCATGATCAAGTAGGATTCATCCCTGGGATGCAAGGATGGTTCAATATACGGAAATCAATAAATGTTATTCACTACATCAATAGACTTAAAGATAAGAACCATATGATCATCTCGATAGATGCAGAAAAAGCATTTGACAAAGTACAGCATCCCTTTATGTTCAAAACACTAGAAAAACTAGGGATAACAGGAACTTTCCTCGACATTATAAAAGCTATCTATGCTAAACCTCAGGCTAGCATCATCCTAAATGGAGAAAAATTGAAGGCATTCCCTCTAAAATCTGGAACAAGACAGGGATGCCCTCTATCACCACTTCTATTCAATATAGTTCTCGAAACACTGGCCAGAGCAATTAGACAGACGAAAGAAATTAAAGGCATAAAAATAGGAAAAGAAGAACTTAAATTATCACTATTTGCAGGTGACATGATTCTATACCTAGAAGACCCAAAGGGGTCCACAAAAAAACTATTAGAACTAATAAATGAATTCAGCAAAGTGGTAGGATATGAAATCAACATGCATAAATCAAAGGCATTTCTGTATATCAGCGACAAAACTTTGGAAACTGAAATGAGGAAAAACACTCCATTCACAATATCCTCAAAAAAAATAAAATACTTGGGAATCAACCTAACAAAAGAGGTGAAAGATTTATACAATGAAAACTACAGAACCCTAAAAAGAGAAGTAGAAGAAGATCATAGAAGATGGAAAAATATACCCTGTTCATGGATAGGCAGAACTAACATCATCAAAATGGCGATATTACCAAAAGCTCTCTATAGATTTAATGCAATGCCAATCAAAATCCCAAAGGCATTTCTTGTAGAAATAGATAAAGCAGTCATGAAATTCATATGGAAAAATAAAAGACCCAGAATAGCAAAAGCAATTCTAAGCAGGAAGTGTGAATCAGGAGGTATAGCGATACTAGATTTCAAACTACTACAGAGCAATAGTAACAAAAACAGCATGGTACTGGTACCAAAACAGGCGGGTGGACCAATGGTACAGAATAGAGGACACAGAGACCAATCCACAAAACTACAACTATCTTATATTTGATAAAGGGGCTAAAAGCATGCAATGGAAGAAGGATAGCATCTTCAACAAATGGTGCTGGGAAAACTGGAAATCCATATGCAACAAAATGAAATTGAATACTCTCCTCTTGCCATGCACAAAAGTTAACTCAAAGTGGATCAAGGAGCTAGATATCAAATCAGAGACTCTGCATCTGATAGAAGAAAAAGTTGGCTCTGATCTACATATTGTGGGGTCGGGCTCCAAATTCCTTAATAGGACACCCATAGCACAAGAGTTAATAACAAGAATCAACAAATGGGACTTACTTAAACTGAAAAATTTTTTCTCAGCAAGAGAAACAATAAGAGAGGTAAATATGGAGCCTACATCATGGGAACAAATCTTTACTCCTCACACTTCAGATAGAGCCCTAAGATCCAGAGTATACAAAGAACTCAAAAAATTAGAAAATAAGAAAATGAATAACCCAATCAACAAATGGGCCAAGGACCTGAACAGACACTTCTCAGAGGAGGACATACAGTCAATCAACAAGTACATGAAAAAATGCTCACCATCTCTAGCAGTCAGAGAAACACAAATCAAAACCACCCTAAGATACCATCTCACTCCAGTAAGAATGGCAGCCCTTATGAAGTCAAACAACAATAAGTGCTGGCGAGGATGTGGAGAAAAGGGTACTCTTGTACCTTGCTAGTGGGACTGCAAACTGGTGCGGCCAATTTGGAAAGCAGTATGGAGATTCTTGGGAAAGCTGGGAATGGAACCACCATTTCACCCAGCTATTGCCCTTCTCGGACTATTCCCTGAAGACCTTAAAAGAGCGTACTACAGGGATACTGCCACATCGATGTTCATAGCAGCACAATTCACAATTGCTAGACTGTGGAACCAACCCAGATGCCCTTCAATACATGAATGGATAAAAAAAAATGTGGCATTTATACACCATGGAGTATTACACAGCATTAAAAAATGACAAAATCATGGAATTTGCAGGGAAATGGATGGCACTAGAGCAGATTATGCTTAGTGAAGCTAGCCAATCCCTAAAGAACAAATACCAAATGTCTTCTTTGATATAATGAGAGCAACTAAGAACAGAGCAGGGAGGAAGAGCAGGAAGAAAAGATTAACATTAAACAGAGACATGAGGTGGGAGGGAAAGGGAGAGAAAAGGGAAATTGCATGGAAATGGAAGGAGACCCTCATTGTTATACAAAATTACATATAAGAGGTTGTGAGGGGAATGGGAAAATAAACAAGGAGAGAAATGAATTACAGTAGATGGGGTAGAGAGAGAAGATGGAAGGGGAGGGGAGGGAGGATAGTAGAGGATAGGAAAGGTAGCAGAATACAACAGTTACTAATAGGGCATTATGTAAAAATGTGGATGTGTAACTGATGTGATTCTGCAATCTGTATTTGGGGTAAAAATGGGAATTCATAACCCACTTGAATCTAATGTATGAAATATGATATGTCAAGAGCTTTGTAATGTTTTGAACAACCAATAAAAAAAGAAAAAAAATTAATTCCTTGGGTCTATTATAGGGTAGAAAGCCCAAATTCTTTGGTTTATTGTGTTTTATGAACTTATATTAGTTTAAATTTACACTTATAATCTATTTGTGTTATCATTGTATCAAAAGAATTGCTCAAGTAGTAATTATACTAAATGGGCTTTGGTATTATCATTTTAAACAATATTATAATGAATAAGATGATTAATAATGAAAAAAAACTTGTCTACTATTATTACACATCAAGAAATCCATGTACCAGGCATAGTGGAGCCACCTGTAATCCCAGTGGCTCTGGAGGTGGAAGTATAAGAATTTTGAGTTCAAAGGCAGCTTCAGCAAGTTAGAAACTTAATGAGACTCTGTCTCTAAATAAAAAACAAAAAGGGCTGGGGATATGGCTCAGTGGTTAAGCACCCCTAGGTTCAATCCTCAATACAAAAAAAAAAAAAAAAGAATCAATGTGTTCTTTGTTTTCATGTACCCTTTCAAAGTGCCCTTAATCAATAATCTTTCTTTCTCTCTCCATTATTTTTAATATAAATTGAAACATTGTACAGGAGTCTTTAATAATTAATGTTAACAAGCTTACCTTTTGTTTGCTGAGGGGGTCACTTTGATAAGATTGTCCAGATCTTGGTTCCTAAAAATAAGTTCAGGTCAACTAAAATCAATCATTTTTTTTACTTTTTAACCTTAGTATTGAATCAATGACTACTGTTAACTTAAAAATCCATCATCTCTTGAATTCACTTTTTAGCCCCTGTAAAAATGTAGTTTATGGAACCACCATTTGACCCAGCTATCTCACTCCTTGGTCTACCCAAAGGACTTAAAATCAGCATACTACAGTGATGCAACCTCAATGTTTTTAGCACCACAATTCACAATAACTAAACTATGGAACCAACCTAGGTACCCTTCTCTAGAAGAATAGATGGATGGATAAAGAAACTGTGCTATATAGATACAATGGAATATTACTCAGCCTTAAAGAAGAATGAAATTGTGGCATTTACAGGTAAATGGATGAAATTGGAGAACATGATGCTGAGTGAAGTAAGCCAATCCACCCAAAACAAAGGCCAAATGTTTTCTCTGATAAGGGAGAGGTGGGGCAAGGGGAAAATGGAGGAACTTTGGACTAGGCAGAAGGGAGGGAGGGAATGAGAGGGGATGTTGGGAGAGAAGATGGTGGAATGAGACAAATATTATTGCTCTATGCATGGGTATGAGTGAACATATGGTGTGACTCAAGATCATGTACAACAATAAATGAAAAATTGTGTTCCATTTGTGTAAAAAATAAAATAAAATAATAACATATTTTAAAAAGAGTAAAAAAACACACCAAAAAACATAGCTTCTATCAATTTACTTCATGAGCACCATTGACTATGTGGGAATTTAATTTTACTCATGTTTCTGTCAAGTCTAACACAAAGCAGAATTTCTTTTAAACTTCTTACTTTCCATATTATATTTGTGTAGTCGAATTAGCATTTAGAATAGTTTTGGAGGTTATAATGAGAAACAGAAAAATATGAAACTATATCATTACTCAGTGGTCCTTGCTTCCTCCCCCTTCCAAAACACAAACCAGTAATAACAACTGAGACTTTTAAAACATGATTTCCTGATTCTAACTTATGTAAGTAATACGTATGTCTTTATTTATATGTATGTATATACACATATGATATAATTCTGTGCTACTCTAAGGTATTAAATAAATCATTTTAGAATCACACTTCATGTAGCCAAAGCATAACAAGCAAGATTTCAGACTATATAATTTATGTTTTTATTTTAAACTATTGAATATTGAGGCAATCATAGCTCTAAAGATATACTGTTATAACACTGGACTCTCACACCAACCCTAACAACAAATAGCCTGAACAAAAAGTCTTATTTGATATACTTTATTATTAGACAATGCATTAAATATCATAAAGCAAAAAAGAGACCAGAAAGACTTTATCATTTAACTAATCTTTGGGACTAACCTATGAACTCATTTTATTGTGTATCTATCCTCTGATATAAATTACTATATTCTATTATTGCTAAACTATATTATATTATCATTTGTGGGTTAAAAATTGTTGAATGTCAGTATTTTTGTAATTTTTAACTTAACAGGATAATTTCTTCAGTATCTTCTTTAAGAATCAAGTGGTGATATGGGGATTCAAAAATGAAGAAAAATAATAGCACCAATAATACTAATAGATAATATTTAATAAATAAGTATTTGAGCAAGAAATACTTTATAAGCAAGATCGCATTTAATCTTTCTAGTAACTCCTGATGAGGGTTAACTCCTGGTTTTACGATAAAGAAACTGAAGCTGAAAGATTAAGCAATTTGTTCATGACTACACAACTAGCAACTGTACTCAAAAATCTCACTGTCAAGTAGAAGAAATGAATACACAACCATGCAATGAGTGTCAGCATGCAGCTTCTAGGAAAGACCACCTTCACCTTTAGAAACTAAGTCATCCTGGGAAAGGGACAAAAGACAATAGCTACTCCCTTCATCTGTAATGTAGACTGTTTTTTGGTCTTCAGATTGAGTGTCTGACCATAAAGTTGATTTCCTCTTGGGTGCACAAACTCTGAAGATGGTCGAGCACTAAGCATTCCGAGATCATCAGTTTAATCATATAAAATGAATGAAACTATATATGCAATAGGACAGCCAGCTATGTTTTCCAAGTGGCCTCAAATGCATTCAGAGTTGACCCTCCTCTCCCTTCTAAATAAAACAATATCTAGTCTAAGGGCCAGCAAACTATGGCCCTCGGGCTAAATTCTGCCTGGTTTTTCAGCCGTTTTATAGGAACATGGCCATGTCCTTGTGTTTGCAAGATATTTTCTATGGCTGCTCTCACAGTACTGGTGGAGCTGACTACGTAGTTAAAGGAGAGACTGAACTATTGACTACCTAACCTTTTCACACAAAGCTTCTGATATCTGATCTAGTCAAAATAAGCTCTGTTTGATGGCTATTTACTATAAAAATAGAAAACATTTCTATATGTAAAGTGAAAGAGAAAATCTGTCAGAAAGAAGGTATGGTCTCGGTATCTTTCATGTCTAACTCATACTCGAACTTACATAACAATATAGGTATATAACTTCATGGTTTTGTTGTCTATTTTCTTAACATGCTGTGCCTTAGAGAAAATTCTCTTTGTATGAAAACCAAATGTCATTCTTTGCATTCTTTATTATTTCGATGAACTGAATATGATTTTTAAGAAATGATCTCTCAACTTCAGGATAGTTTGGGTGGTAAACAATAAGAAGAAGGAATAAACAGTGGACGAAGAAGGAAGGAGAAACTTTTATCATCTGAGGACTTTTCTTTAGGTTGCTTAGCTTTAGGAAATTGTTCTTATTTTTTATTTTTTGTAGTTGTAGATGGATAACATACCTTTATTTTATTTATTTATTTTTGTGCGATGCTAAGGATCAAACCCAGTGCCTGACTCATGTTAGGCAAGTGCTCTGCCACTGAGCTACAGCCCCAGCCCATAAAATTGTTTGGGGATGATGTTTCTTTCCATAGGGAATCCCCATCTCTTTTTAGAAAACCACAAGGTGGAATACAAATCCCACACTGGAAGGGTCACTCTGGTATTTCAAAGAATTATCTTTCCTGCAAAAACCCACAGCCAGGGATCCCCCAAGCAAGGCCCTGCACACCAGTCCCTGGGATGGTGACAGAGGAAATACTTATCTGGGGTCCCATCATTGATTGTCTCTATGGTGAGGCAGTGCATTCCATCCTATTTTTAAAGTTGGATACAAAAACCAACAAACAAAACAGGGTGAAATAGAAGACTTTCACAAACCTTACCCTGATTTGATCCTGTTTGTTTCAGGAGCCACTTGGATGAGGTTGTCAAGACTTTGGCCCCTTTAGAACATGGGAGAAATGATCAGGTCAGTGGTAGATATTCATCAAATCGTCATAAATATTTTTTTGAAACTGAGAAAACCTTTTTGTTATAAAATAGTCATTAAAACAGAGACCATCTCAAAAGGTTGAAGTTTTTTTAGTGATATCTATTAATCATCTATCAATATCTGCATAGGAATAACGGATAATAACTAGTATCTTAGGATTTTTTTTCACTTTTCATATGATTGCTATGATTTATGAAATTTAACCCTCACGCCGATCCTATGACACAGGAGGTATTAACATCATAGTTCAGTAGAAGAAAAACTTGAGACACAGTATCTTCTCACATGGCTGGGTGATCTAGTTCCAGAATGCTTGGACTTTACCACAACACCAACCACCCGATTGGAACTTAGTACCTGAAGGAGTGATGGAAGTATCTAGAAAGCAGCCAGCCCGATTTCCTTATTTTGAGGATGAGAAAACTGAAGCACACACAGAAGTGACTAGCTCCAGACCACACAAGTTCAAGGGCCAGAGCCAAGACTGACCTCTATCTAACAATTCCAGCCTAGTTCTCTTTCCCAGCTACTGTGCCATCCCTTCTGCTTGGGGAAATCAAGCCAACCAATAAAAATGTCATCTCCATCCTGGGAAAACCACTGTGGGCCTCGTTGACCAAATGTACCTTCATTGCATCAGCAATCGATTGGCTAAGATCTTAAACTTTTCAAATCTGAGGAAGTCAGTGTTACAGGGTTTTCTTGACAATCATGGGTTCAGCATCAGTCAGCCAAAAGGATGACTTAATTGTACTTTTAAGCTTTGGTTATGAGGAAATGAAAAAGAGGAGCTTATTAAATCTTACCCTTGCATGCCTCTTCCTGTTGATGGACTTACTCTGACGAGGTTATTAAGGTCTTTGGAACTTTAAACAGACAAACACACACACCATAAATAAAAAATGGAATTAAATTCATTGACTCTTTTGATTAAAGCAATATATGTGTTCAAGATGAATTTTACTACAGTTTTAACAGAGATCAATACTAGTTTTTCCCTTTAAAAGAGTAAACATTTTGAGCTTCATACAAATCACTGATATACTGGCTTGGTTTTGCATTTATAGTCAAAATAAAACTATAAAATCAGAACAAGATTGGGTTTTCTAAAAAATAATTGATTCAAGCACAATGTAACGATTTGCCTAAAACTCTTGCCCAGTTTCTATAAGCATTTCACCTAATGTTATCGCTGTAACTAAATTGTTTTGTTGGTAAAATTCACCTGTAGTACCTTTTTGTTTTAAAGGTATTTTATATCCATTATTACACTTGATTCTTAACAACTATCCAGTGCCAAAAGCAGAATGAATATTATGGACCTCATTCTGGAAAAGAAACTATGACTCAAACTGGACACTGTAGTGCACGCCTGTAATCCCAGTGACTTGGGAGGCTCAGGCAGGAGGATGGCAAGTTTGAGGCCAGCCTCAGCAACTTAGTGAGAGCTGTCAAAAATTAAATCAAATCAAATAAAAATGGCTGGGGATAAAGCTCAATGGTAAAGCATTTCTAGGTTCTCTAGTTCCAGAAAAAGAAAAGAAAGAAAGAAGAAAGTAAAAGCTGTAATTCAGTATTCAAGGGACTTGCTCAAAGACACCCAGCTCGTAAGTAATAAGGTTTGGACTTTCTGATTCTGATCCAAAGGCTTTTCAACTCATCCTCTGACACGAATTGATGAGGAGGGAGAGGAAGAGAGATAAAACATAATCCTCACTTTTGGTTCCTTCTGTTTGCTTCAGGGGTCACTTTGATCAGATTTTCAAGACTCTGGCCCCTTTAAAACATTGAAGAAATGATGGGGTTAATGGTAGTTTTTCAGAAATGAATGAATTCATTCATTGAATCTCAGAAACAGTATAAGTGCGCACTGAGATCATGTCAGAGTTGAAAACGATTAAAGGTGACTATGCATGCTTGGAGCGTGTCTACGTCTCTGAAACTTCCTGGGACTCAGCAAGACAGTATTTCAGTCTTGGAGACATTTGGTCCTTAGCAAATTTTGCATCAAGAAAAAAAAAAAAGTGCTTAACACAGAAAAATAACAGACTCTATTTCAGTGTATTTAATACTCTGCTGTTAGTCTTTGGCATGTACACATAATATGTTTTATGTCAGTCTATGTACTTATCTTAAGGAAAATTCCAGAAGGCATACTCTCTTAATATCAACCTCCAACATGTATGGAACTTTAAAACCAGCTTTGAAGAGTCCATGCTTTGTGACTGTCTGTCACAAAAGTATGTTAAGCAAATACACTGATATGCTAAAATGCACAATACGTAAACTGATGTGTGTTTCTGATACTTACAACTCTGTGTTAGAACGACCCATTTTGACCTATCATTTTGGCAACGGACAATAAGAAGATTAAAATCTATAGAGTTCTGAGGTGCAAGACATATCGACTGTACAAAATCACCAAAAATCACTTTGGTATTTCATGGTTACCCTTTGATATATGTCTACTTTTGATCTTAATGGAATTCTGCTTTTCTTGTTGCTTCTGTATGTGTTTTCCACATACACAGTGCCAACAAATGCCTGTCTGATCTCCAGCGGGCACCGTGTGGGGATAAGAACATCAGCAGGAGGGTATCTCACACCGTTTCTCCACACTTTGGACCCTACTAAGAGCCCTTCCAAAACAGTCTGAGGTTTCGTCTACACAACATCAAAGATATGAATATTTGAAAAAAGATGTGAATATGGATATTTGGAAGCAACCAGATGTTGATCCAAGTTTTTTTGCATGTATAAAGATGTCTGAGGATCAAACAAGAACAAAAAAAACGTGAACCTTTTCAAGCAGAGAATGAAACAATTAACCTCACAGAAACAACCACTCAACTCCAGATTACTCCTTGTTGACTTTTGCCTAAATGAAGTATATGGGATTTGATTGTCAGGGACTGAGAAAACAATCCCCATGTTTCTCTTTCCAGATCTGAGTATTCAAAAAAAAAAAAAAAAAAAAGCAAGCAAGCAGTTAAATATTGTAATTCCTTCCTTTGTTGTTTATGGAATCTGTTTTCATCATATTGCCAGGACTTTGATGTCTTTAAACACTCAATCAGGCACATAACCGTATAAGTATAAGGTTGTTTAAATTTCTTAGTTCATAAAACCAAATCAAATCAATCAAAAAAGTGAACTAATTAATGTATAACCTAATTGATGTAATAGTGTACATAATATTAGGACTTAACTCTGTGAAGCAGTGCCTCACAGTGTACACATCTTCCGTAGTTAGGCATTCTTTCAGGACCCAGGTTGGAAAGCCCAGTGGACTATGGGCTAGGCTCTGCCTCAAGTGTTAGGGTGGATGTGAGCACAACAGACGCATGGCCGGCTCACACCAGGCTTCTGTTCCAACTTGGGGAGAGGCAGGAAATAGACAATTGAGTATATAAATGAATGCTGCAATTTCAGATAACAATATGTGCTATTAAAAAAAAAAAAAGAGTGCCTGGTGCCTGTGGCGCTGGGGACAGGGGGAAGGGAGGTGACTTAATTATATTCAGTGGTAGGAAATGACCTGAAAAGGTGACAGTGTGGGCATAGAGCATTTCGGGAAGCAGGAGCAGCACCTGCCAAGCCTTAAGGCAGGAATGAGCCTGGAATAGGAGAGATCCATCTGGCAGGGCTTTACCAAGAAAGAAAAAGACCATTGCTAAACATTAGAATTCAATTCTATCTGAAAATGTCAAAACATTTTTTTTAAAGGGAAAGAAACATGATCTGACTTTATTTTTTAAAGATCTACAGAACTTCTTTATGTATAGCAAAAGAAATTAACAACTACTATCCTAATAGCCCAGGAAAGCACATACATAAAAATATAGATTCACACACTGCACATAAGTTCACACATGCAAGTACACATGCATCCATTACATATGCACTCATATACACACAAAAGCACACTTATACTTACTTATACTCATGAATACAAAAGCATGTCTATAGGTATACAATTACACACGTGTATAGCATACACACATTTGTGTGTATGCATGCTCCCATATGCACACAGGCATACACATACATGTATGTGAATGCACACATGCCCACAAACATTTGTATGTGTATATGCATATGTGCACACATAGGCATGTATATACATACACACTCCAATATATTAAGAAATATAGGTCACCATTTGAAAGATTAAAAAAAATTGGAAAGGAAAACAGATTTTTCTCAAAAGTCAAGGTAAACTAAATATTTGAACACCATCTAAATCAATAAGACAATACAATTCACCTGAATCTTTATTATTGTAACAACTTGTATCTCTTATGTGCCAGGCATGAGAGTATTGTGATCTGATCCATCTTTGGTAGATGAATAAATTGAGGTGCAGAAACACAGTTTGCAAGAGAGAGAATTTGAACCCAGTTCTTTCTGGTTCCCAAATTCAGTGCATATTATCATCCTGAACCTTCCACGTCGCCTAGGTAATCCACGTTTTGTCCTCGTCCTGTTGATGGTGAGATTGTGCCTCTGGCTACACCAAATGGCCAAGAGCAGGACAGCTTGAGAGTGTGCACCCCAGTTTTTAGCTAGCTGAGCCCTTGCTCTGCCAGTGGAGCCTACGGGCATTGATGACACATTTTAGAATTAACAAATAATATCATGTACTGTTAACTGAATGGAAAGAGTTCAAGGGAAACCACATGGAATTACTTAGCACACTGTTTTCAACAATATGCCAACAAGCCCAGTTTCAAAAATATTCCATCTGCTTTAAAAAGAATAATAAGCAAGAGGACATTATCTCTGTAGACTTACTTGATATTTCATGAGTAGAAGAACTCTTTTAATCAAGCATGCTCTAAGCTTGCAATCTTCACATATACACCACACTGCATACACATACACACACTATAGACAAAGATACCACAATAGTTCACACATATACATTACTTACCCATACACACACATACATTTATACATACACACAACTTACAACACATGTGCATGTACACACACTACTGATATATACACACATGCACACATACAGGTACACATATTACTTGCACATACACATTCATACACTTTTACTTACACACATTTATATGCATATAAGCACTTATACACACAAATGACTTCAAATACTGTTCTGAATACAAGCACTCAGAATTCTAACATAATGCTTATAAATGCCACATAAAAGGGGGAGGAGGGTTCTAAATGTCTTACCTCTTGATGTTTTTATTTGTTTCAGGATTCACTTTAATAAGCCCATTGAAGTCTTGTTTTCTTTGAAAAAGAAAATGAGTTTTAATGAATGACATAAAATAAAATAAAACAGTAATCAAGTGAATAATAGTTGGAAAAATTAAGAAGTGCTAAATATAAACGTTCTCTATGACAATGTAAACATTTGAAGCTCTAAAAGAAAATGGAAATTCTCTTACCGAATAACATTTAAGGTTATTTATTAGTAAGAAACAATATTTATTTGTTAATATATATTTGCTTCCAGAATTCCTAAGTATATGAAACTTGTAATTAAACAAAATCAACTTTGCTCTCAGATATATCTTCTGAGAACTCTCAAAATAGGCAGCACTGAAGTAATGAAAGTTAGATTATTTTTTTTCCCTATGGTATTGGGGCAATTAAACTCAGTGATGTTCTACCACTGAGCTACATCCCCATCCCTTTTTATTTTTTGAGGCAGGGTCTTGCTAAGTTTCCTGGGCTGTCCTCCAACTTACAATCCTCTGTCTCAGCCTCTAGAGTAGCTGGGATTACAGGTGTGCACCACCACATCCAGCTTAAAAATTCTTTACTGATTCAGACCTTTACTGATGAAATTCTTTACTGATTCATACCAAACATAAATTTTTACTCAAGAAATTCAATATAACTGCCTGTTCTGTTTTTAAATAATAGTAAAATGTTCACATAAATAATATTTTAACAATATAAAAATAATAATCATAACAAAACATGCCTTCATATAAACTTAATGATTGCCCCAGTCCAAACCTTTTTTTTTTTTAAAGAGAGAGTGAGAGAGGAGAGAGAGAGAGAGAGAGAGAGAGAGAGAGAGAGAGAGAGAGAGAGAATTTTTAATATTTATTTATTTTTTAGTTCTCGGCAGACACAACATCTTTGTTGGTATGTGGTGCTGAGGATCGAACCCGGGCCGCACGCATACCAGGCGAGCGCGCTACCGCTTGAGCCACATCCCCAGCCCAAACCTTTTAAAATATAATTTGCCTCAAAGTAAATTATGGTGTGTAATAAAAAAAGAAAAAGAAAATACCTCATAGAGCAAAAAAAATATGACTCACTTCCAAGGGAACACACACTCCTCCATTAAAATGCATTAAGTGGTACCAAAAAGTAAAAAATAAAAATAAAAATAAGTGCTACCTAAAGGGGTTCAAATTGGCACATGAAATAAAACCTTCATACATCAAAGACTGAAAATTATTAGAGAATATAAAAGCTGGTCCTTCAAATTCCCCAGTTGTTAAAATGCCATGTTTTCTGTCTGATTTCTCTGTGGTGGGACTGTTAACATGCTGGGGATAACAAGAGCATTGTGACTGGTATGGCTGCCACACTGACCGCTCCAAACAGCAGACAGTGGTGGTGAGCCCTTATCCCTGTGCAAAGTAAGGACTCCCAGACTCTCCCCAGCTGCCTTCTCCAGAGAGAAGGTGAATTATGAGCATTTTAACCAAGACTCTTTCTTGGTTATCTTTGTCATTTTGGAAACCTACTTCGAAAATTTCGTCAAGACTGCATTCTTTAGAAAAAGAAATGCAACTCAGTTTTCCATCACTAAAAATAAATCAACACCCCCAAACAGGGAGAAAAGGCAACTTGCTATCGAACTGTGGAACACTCTGGAACATTCTTCAAAAATAGCGGTTTTCTGTGTGGGGAGAGGTCAAGAAGGGATGGTCATGACCCATCTCTATCATGAAGCTAAAAAATCAAATTATTTTGATCATCTCTTACAGAAATCAAAGTTAAATACATCAATAAGTCTTACCCAGATACATTTTCCTTTCCTTTGGGATTGACTTTGATTATATTCTCGAAATCTTCATCTCTTTAAAAAAGAAACATTTAGGTCACTTTCAAATATTCCCACAGTATAGGTGCACATATGAATTCCATATTATTGATGGTCTATTCACGTTTGGGGAGAAAATTATTACACTGATATTAAATTGATTTTTTGGTATAAGAATTGCCTAACAATAGTATAGTTAATCCCTAGGATTTTCTGAGTTCTGTGTAAATGTGAATTTACATAGAATATCCTATAGACTTTTCAAAGTGAAGATCAGGGCACCAGAGATGAGTCAGGAGAGAGAAGACAAACACAGAGATGCAATAGATACTCTCAACATCACTGAGAAGACCACCAATGAATCTGGGAATAAACAACCAAGACTCAGAGACACATTTCTCACCCTTTGCTGGTTTTCTCTGTCTTGGCATTTGATTTGATAATAGATTGAAGATCTTGGCTTCTTTGGGAAAAACAAAACAAAACAAAACAAAACTTTAAGTCAGGTGAAATACAGTTTTCTGTGAAATTGTATAAATAAGAATGTTGAATGCAGCATCCGGTGTTTTTAGGGCGAGATGACCAGAAAGACCTTTGATACTTATCCTTAGCTTATCTTTAAATATCCACAATAGTGCTTGATTTACACCAGTTTAAATCAGTTTAGAGAAGCTTCCCAACATGACTCTCACTTTACAACTTATCCTTT